>NC_068312.1:36000480-36300480 GCF_025860055.1 Xyrauchen texanus | reverse complement strand
TGCAGAGTTTTTACTAAGAAGCAGATCTGTAATTAAAATGATACTTCACTGTTAATTAACCGTATGCTTGTTATGATTTCTATGATGATAAATCCCCCACACAGCAAAAATGTTTATTGCTATTTTTTGCATATTCTGGTGAGGCAAGAGGCTCATTTTGAATAAAAGTTGAATAAAATTTTTGTGGTAATCAAAATGATGCCACAAATGCTTCCAATTGAGCTTCAATTGCATTCAAGTTGTATTGATGTTCATTTAAGAATTGGCTATTGAAAACCCCACATTTGTTGACCAGAAATCATAAAATGAAAAACGGTGTTTATGGTCATTCTTGAAAGTTCAAGAAGTTTTTCATGTTTCCGTTCGGGACTTCTTGTGTAAAAGTGTCCAGTGCATACTCTTACTCGAACTAATTCACAAAGTTCAGCGGTAACCTTTTCAAACATAAATGTAGAATAAAATAAATATTTCCAGGCATAAAGTTTCCTGAATAACCCAGCCATTTACAGTACTGACTGTGACATGACTATGTCAGAGGTCCTTGTGCGGACAGGAATTTGAAACCAGATACGTCCGGTGGCCCTCAGGGACCCTTTCTCATGATGAATAACAGAACCATTCCAGCAAATCAAGCAGTCAAGGACAGTCTTGTTACAGTTGTGCATATACAGCATGATGCTTCAACAAGGGACTGGTGGCTTGATTTAGTGTCAGATGTATGGCTTAGTTGTTTATTTTCGTCCTCGTAAACGAGCCCTCACACCTCAGTGAGCTGAGTACATAACCTTTGATGGAATATCGCTAAATAAACGGCCTGCAGGAAGAAGATACTTTTATTGTTTAACGTTTTTACGAGAGCTCTTTGTTGCAGCTCAAGCTCTCAAGACTCGTGCAAATAATTGATTCTCTCTAACTGATAAAAAGCGACACATTGTTTCAATTATTATTATCATGGACATTTTTTTTCAGTTTTCTCATTTTGGTTTCTTTCAATATAATGCATCATTAAGTTGGATCCATTATTTATATTTCTGCTCATATCACTCGTGATAGACTGTTGAACATCAGTTATGATATGTTTTCATTTTGATTATTTTTCCTCTCCTAATATGTCGAAACTTGTTATAATTATGACTCCTGAAAAACATAATTTTGAGTCGTTAAGATAAGTGAATGGGTGAATCTCACAAAATCTGTCAATGACTTGTTCGGGTAATATTTCACCCCTAATCAGCAGAAAGAAATATTTTGAAGAAGAAAAAATGTAATATATATATATTGCATTTTCCCAATTTGTTTGCTGGAACCAAAAAAAAGGCATTTCTATCCCACATTAGAAACATAAGTGCAAATTTGACCTGTTGGTGGCGCTAGACAGTTTCAGATAGAGACCCCAAATTTGCTGTCAGGAGTGTTCAGACTTTCCCCTATCAGTGTGCCAAATTTCACAACTTTTTACCATACGGTTCTGTGGGCTGCCATAGACTTCATTGGTGGAGGAAGTAATAATAATAATGAATAGAAAACTACCTGATACAACAGGGGCTTTACCCCTTTGGGTCTTTGCCTCTTATTACTGAATTTTACCAAAAGAAAACTTCTGGACACATTATAGTGCTGTGAATGAGATTTTTAACATTACAGTTATGATAATGATTCCTGATAAACGTAATTTTGAGTCGTTACAATCAGTGACTTGGTAAATCTCACAAAATCTGTCAAAAACATGTTGGGTTGTATTTCACCCCAAAATCAGCAGAAATAAATATTTTGAAAGTAATTGAATGCTTGCATAAAGGACATTTAAGATTTATTTATTTATTGCATTTTGAATAAAAAAAAATAATAATAATTTCAGGCACCAAAAAAATGGCATTTCTATCCCACACTAGAAACATAAGTGCAATTTTGACCTGTTGGTGGCGCTAGACAGTTTTAGATAGATACCCTAAATTTGCTGTCAATGATGTTCAGACTTTCCCCTATCAGTGTGCCAAATTTCACAACTTTTTGCCATACGGTTCTGTGGGCTGCCATAGACTTCATTGGTGGAGGAAGAATAATAATAATAATGAATAGAAAACTACCTGATACAACAGGGGCTTTACCCCTTTGGGTCTTTGCCTCTTATCACCAAATATTACCAATAGAATACATCTGGACACATTACAGTGCTGTGAATGAGATTTTTTCACATTACAGTATATGGGGGGCAAATATGCTTAACTGCCATCAAAATAATTGTCACAATTCCAGATATCTCAATGCTTTTTAAATAGGCTTCATTGTCTGTTTGTAAAACATTAAACCTTGTGATTCTGGGCTGAAATGACCCAGACATTTCTTGGTGATCTTGCTGGTGGACTAACTGGAATGTAAATGACTAAACCTCAGTTTTAGCTCTTCATCTTGTTTAGCCGGGGGATACTAATGATGGAAATGTGATGCTTGGAGGCAGGCTATTCCCTCAACCATCTCTGCAGCTCATCGTTTACCCTGTGTGTGTAAAAGCCCCCTCTAGACTCGCTCTTGAAGCATGTTATGAGACCGTTTAAGCTTTTAGCTCTGAAGAGAGATGCTGTGTTTCAAGGCTAGGTAGTTTCGCAAGACACTTAAATTTGTTTTTTATGTTATGGCCAATCTGCTATTAAAATAATTCAGCGGGTGTGTGTACACTGACACGCTGAATGTCTCAATGGTATGTTTCGTTTTCTATTTCAGCATTCTGTTGAATATCCATAATATCCATAATACGGATATGCAAAAAGTTGTTTTTTTAGTGGCAGTCTGAACAAAGCCTTAGTGCCTCTATGTAACCTCGTTTTTTGCTTTCTTAGAAATAAAAGGAGGGATAAGGGAATTTTTCTTTGAGGTAATCAACTTTATGGCATAATGCTGTCGATTGAGCTTAGCTGGTATTGAATCAGGAATAATCCTTTACATGTTTATCTTGTCATATTGGTTCTCTACATGACATCACAAATGTCTAGTCAGAGCATTCATAGAAATCTGAGTTCACAACTTATAAGAGTTCTACAAAGATGTTGTTTTTAGAAGTCGGAATCTTGCAATGACACTAGGGCTGGGCGATAAAACGATATCAATATTTATCGCGATAAAAAAACTCCACGATATCGACGATAAGCTTTTGAGTCATTTTCGATATTTAGCCTGTGTTCTACATCTAGACATGCGTGTTGCTAAAAACACTAGTAGTTTGGCTTACTTGTCAGATGTTTCCACTGGCACGTGCTGAGCGAATGTGAGCAAGCGCTTTTAATTCCTTCCTATGGAAGCCGAGCGTCAAGCTCACGAGGTGGATTGTAAAATTGACAGCAGCGCTGGGCAAGCGGTTCCCTAGCATTGGGAGTGGCTTTCTGCGGATTTCTTCCAGCCTCAGACTACGCAGGTCACCGCGTTCTGGATCCCAGATTGATTCTATCTTGAATGCAAGACATTATGACGACGTTTACGCCCACTCCTCGCCTCTAGTGAGCAGCGCAACAAAACAACAGTGCCGGTTACATCATATCTGCTCTTTCTGTGCTGTATTCTTGAATATTTTTCTCTAGCACTGAAACACGCTTCTCTGATGCCCTGTCCCGGTCCGCACCCACTTCCTCTTTTCCCCATATGTGAGTAAATATGAGGTGTGCCTTTAGACCCTAGATCTCTGACAAGGATAAAAGACAAAACAATTACTAGTTTGTAGCATAGTCTTTCTCACTTTAATAAAAATAGAAAGATGGTCCATTCAGACTTTTACATGTCCAAAAGTTTCACACTGGAGCCCCCGATCCCCCATACAGTATCATTCCTCAGTCACAAGGGCTTCTATGCCCCCATACTTGGATATCTGTATGTAAAGATATATGAAAATCATTTTATGTAAAAAATATATATATATATATATATATACTGTCATTATGATTCAAAATGAACAGATCATCTTATAACATTCATATCCAACTGCACTCAATTGATAAACTCTAGAAAATATTGTAATATTTTCATAGAAGATCCCTCAGACATCACTGCATTGGCTGTGTCTGGGCCCCCAACGCAGTTTTTTAAAGACTATTTAGACTTCTTCGGATTTTTGTTTTCTCATCTTTTTTTGGAAATTAAAAAAAATGTGCAATGTGAAAATGTGATTGAATATCGTGATAAATATCGATATCGAATGATATAAAAAAGAATATCGTGATAATGTTTTTTGCCGTATCGCCCAGCCCTAAGAACACAAATTCCGACATGACATGGACGCACCATTACACTCCCACTAACCCTCATTCAGAGAGGTTACTGTTACCATGGAAATAGACAAATAGAATTTGCATCAAAGGCAAGCAGTAATCATCTACACTTATAAAACAGTGCAAATTATATAATAGAGTTGTTCTCTCTACACTCTCAATCTACTTATGTGCATGTAAGTGTATACGAAAAGGGAATATGAAAGTGGTGTATTTCACAGTGTATACAAAATTCATTTTCATTCACTTATAAATAATGAATAATTATAAACCAGTAGTTTTTTTAATCCGATTACGTCATTTGCGATGCCTTATTGTGAGTCCTTTATTTCCTTTTTACCCCGATATTTAAATAGTTTTTAGCTTTTAATCAAAGTTTATAATGTCGTTATTCATTTTGGAGCTGGCTGGTTTGGTTTATGGTAAGAAATCTTTATCGATTAATTGTCTGAAATAGAGAAAAGAATGGGAAAAATACTTCCAGAGCCCAGACTGCAGCCACTGCTATTCCTTTCCCTTGAAGAGACATCCTCTGATCATATTGAGCTGGATTTATGACGGCTATTTGAATAAAACTATTAACCTTGATTAACAGAGGAACGTTCCAGCGAGGAGATCAGATCGGATGCTATAAAAAGACCTGGCCGGCATTGTAATGCATGACGTGATATCTGATGTGTCACCCAGAGACAGTGGTGTCGAAAGCGATGCTTTCACTCACGTTTTCTTATCTTTCATACAGATCTGGCTGTAACATTTCTAATTTTCTGCTTCTTATCTATTAACCTTCATGTTGTGTTCTGGTCATTTTGACCCAAAGAGGATTTTCTTTTGCCTGAAAATGCTAGTTACTGTTATCCTATTGGACTAAAACTTACCATTTTTTTGTTATTTTTTTGGTTGTAGTTTTTATCTTCTTTACACATTTTGAGTTCCCAGTTAAAAATTACAGTCCTATAAAAATTGCTTATAAATCTCAAATTATGCTGTACTAGCATCATTGACCTGAGCATATGCACCAACGTTTTTGAGCGGAAAAAGCATTATTTGTGGATAATTTTGGCAATATTAAATAAAATATGAAAACATTCTGTAATATTTATCACACCAGTGTGCTTTCATGTATAACCAGGAAGTTTGTTTTGAAATGCTTTTAGTTTGTACAAAATGGCACAAAATCACTATTGTGGTGTTCCCGGTCAAAAATGACCGGCCATTGAAAATTAATGGAGGAGATCAAAAAATAAGAGAAACTAAATTGTGTTCAGGAGCATGTTCATCATGTCCACATATGTGCATGTGTGCTTGCAGACTTATAGGCCTCGGACATGTGCATCACACACACACACACACACATGCAAGCAAACACACACACACACACACACACACACACACACACACACACACACACACACACACACACATGCTCACGTACACGCACAGACTATTTTGAGTATTACATGCATTCTTTTTCACAGAGATGAACTTTATCCTACCCTGAACTGCATCCAACATCCATTCATCCATCCAACATTAACACACACACACATACACATGCACACAATCATGCACACACTCATGCACACACACATGCTCACCTACACGCACAGACTCTTTGAGTATCACATGCTTTCTTACATATTGGTGCTCACATATGTGCATGTGTGCTTGCAAACATAAAGGCCTTTGTTCTGTTCACGCGCACACACACACACACACACACACACACACACACACACACACACACAGGCACACACACAGACAGACACACAGACACACACACACACACACACACAGACACACACACACACACACACACACACACACACACACACCAGAACTGCCTTTGCCCCACAGTGATCCCTCTCCAAAAGAATCAATAGAATTGTGGTGTTCCTGTTCAAAGATGTGGGTGTGTGTGTGTGTGTGTGTGTGTGTGTGTGTGTGTGTTAATGTTGGATGGATGAATGGATGTTGGATGCAGTTCAGGGTAGGATAAAGTTCATCTCTGTGAAAAAGAAAGCATGTAAATCTCAAAAGAGTTTGTGCGTGTTCGTGAGCATGTGTGTTTTTGTGTGTGCGTGCACATGTGTGTATGTGCAAGTGCACAGGTTGTGTAATCAAAATATCAGTATCGGCTACTTAAATGACATGTGCACATGTGTGTGTGTGTGTGAATGTGCATGTGCACAGGTCCAAAAATGACCGGCCATTGAAAATGAATAGGGGAGATCAAACTAAGATAAAATGTAGTGTTCAGTAGCATGTTCATCATGTTCATGTTCACATATGTGCATGTGTGCTTGACTCCTATAGAAATTAATTGTAATTTTGAAACATATGTATAAAATCATGACCACTCACATGAAATGAAGACTCCAGCCTCATCAGTAACCTTATAAAAGCTGTTTTACTCTACATGTTTAATGATTCTGCATCCAGGCCACTAGGTGGCAGTGTAAGTCTCAGACGACATGAACAAAAACTAACTTTATTTTGTTCCCCTAGGTTCCATCTTCCCGACATACAGACCTTCGGATACCGTCTTCAAGATAACGTTTTGGCTCGGCTACTTCAACAGCTGCATCAACCCCATCATCTACCCCTGCTCCAGTCAGGAGTTTAAGAAAGCTTTCCTGAGCGTGTTGGGCGCTCACTGCCTCCGCAAGAGATCCACGCCCACCCACCCGCTTTACCAGGGTCACAGCCCACGGCATGCCCAGTCGCAGCTCCTCGCCCTCGGCCTTACGAGCCACGAAAATGCTTCCCGTCTGAGTCCCTCATCTTCCATCGCACTATCCCACAGCCCTTCCTCCAGGGACGGGCATGAGTGGCAGGCCCCTTCTCGAGCTTCCTCTGCGGGAACGACAGGGGTCGCTGCCGGTGTGAGTGTGAGCGTGGGAGCGAAAGTGGCGGGAATGTGCGGTAAGAACCTGTTGAGGACCTGTTGCTGTGTGAGAACGGAGTCGCCACAGCCCGAGCTGCCCACACACAACTCGCTTCCTGTCATCAAAATCCATCAGCTCTCGCTTTGCAAGGATGGGGATGCGGTGTGAATGAGCTCGCTAGGGAAATCACTCTGAAGAGGCTCATGCTGTGTGTGATGCTGTTTTGCGACTTGAAGGAGTCGCAGATTTGAAGACACAAACGAATGAACAAAGACAAGCCACTTCAGACTGGAACATCAGAAATGGCTGCAACACTGTCAGCTGTGTTGATGCTTATTGAAGGAGTTGTGAAAATGTATATTCTGTCAGTATTTACTCACCCTCATGTCCTTCCAAACCCACGTATACAATGAGAGTTTATAGACCATGGACAGTCAACAACAACAACAACAACAACAGTATATTTCTTCTTAAGCCATACAAAGCATTGTAAGAGGAACACATTGAAATGTAGTTTATTAATTATTATTTTCATTAATTCATATACATTTTGTTTTGTTCACAATGCAATGCTATTGTATAGCTTCAGAAGCGCAAGAGTCGTAATGACTACCTTTATGGTGTTATTTAGTCCTTTTTAAAGCTTGACAGCTGTGTTCACCATGAACTACATGAGAGTGAGTAAATAATGGCAGCTATTTCCTTAAAAGGTTGTGTTTTAAAATTACAAGTGGACAAAATTGTGCATGAATAAGAGAGAATAAGGGTGATTCTCATCAAACTTGTCAAGAAAATGTCAAATTTTACTCTAAAATCTCAAGCAACAAATAAAGCATTATATTTTGCATATAGATAATTATGCCTTCTATTAGGACCGTTAATATTTATACATTGTGACATTATTTTCCCGAGAGTTGCACACATTTTCTCACGACCCCAATGTGAAAAAAGATGGTCATTATGATATTTTCATGACTGTAATGTGAACAATATTATGTACTTTTTAAATTGTAATGTCATATTATTGTCATAATTGAAACTGAATTTTAAATCAGTAGGAATAGTAAAATGTAATTGTCCGGGCATGTTACGGTATTGAGAATTGGGGTAAAAAGTGCTTAAGTGCCCTGAAATAATGTAAGTTGCTTTTATCCAAAGCGACTTACAGAGCACTTATTACAGGGACAATCCCCCCGGAGCAACCTGGAGTTAAGTGCCTTGCTCAAGGACACAATGGTGGTGGCTGTGGGGCTCGAACCAGCGACCTTCTGATTAACAGATATGTGTTTTAGCCCACTACACCACCACCACTCCACAATATATATATATATAAAAAAGAATGCGTAAAAAAAATGTACGCAATTAATCGCATGCCCCCGGACTGTAATAAGTAAGAGTCCTGAGAAATGCAAGCTTGTAGTACCACCTGTTTACTCCAGAGGGCAGTAAGTGAAACTTCAGCTGTGTAGCAATGCGCATTTTATACAGTGAAGAAAACAACCATCTGGAAGACAACATGCGTTACATTCTGGCGTTCAAAAAACTTGATGGAGCGCAAATGCGAACTAAGGGATCTCAAGATGTGTTTAAAGATTGAGTATTAAACTATATTTAACACAGTGACCTAAAAATTGTACGTTTATGACGCAACACACACGAGACACTACACAAGCATGTCTGACGCAGTTGTACATTGACTGGTCCTTAAACAAGCCCTAGTAATAAATCTCCAACTGATTGACAAATTCACTTGTGTAATGGATTACTGTGAACTGTGTGACAATGATTGACTTATGATCAATAATATGGTAGTAAACAATACATTGTATTCTAAAGCCGCTTTTTGTCTTATCAATGATGAACTCTTCTGCCACAGTAACAGTAATGCATTTTAATTATCTGAATTTTATAAATATATATATAACTATAATTGTTAAATATATAAAGATAATTATGTATAGTTATTTCATCATTATATATTGAATTATTGTTATATGAGGCTTTCTCCGCAAATATTTGTATATGCGATTAATCGCGATTAATTAATCGGGACACCATGTAATTAATTAGAATACAATTTTAAGCGATTGACAGCCCTAATATATATATATTAATTGTCTTTACAATTTTCTTTTATGCTAAATATAACATTTTTTTGGCTTAAATTCGACCAGGACATTTTCTTGACACGTCTCATGAGAATCACCCTTAAATACCAGCAATTATTTTTATTGACAGGAATATTAACCCTAATGAAGCCTTTCCATTTGAGAAAAAACACGAGGACTTAAAAGTGTTCAATTATATTTCTGACTGTTCTCTATTGCACTATATGAAATTGTTATGGGTTGTTTGTGTTCAGTGTGATTGAAAAAGACGTTCTGTTACAGAAAACCTATTTCTCCTTCATATTTGTAAACATAACACACATCCTCCGTTAGACTCATATATTCAGAGCACCTCTGCAACACCAAAATGTTTTCCACAAGAGCTCTAGATATGACGCGAATATCAATGCAAAATCAAGGATTTCACTGTAAGACCAACTTTCTCAACTCTCAAAACTAATGTCCTTATAATATGAATGCTGGACCTTAAACATAGCAAACTGTATGATGATGATGATGATAACCTCAAAGTGACCAACTTCCTTTTATTATTTTTCTTAAATGCCTTATAGCAAGTGGCACTTCTGTTGTCGTGGTTAGTATTTCTCAAATGAAAGATAATCAGCTCAACACTATGTGATTCCTGTATGGATAATATACAATAAATCCTACTTTACAAGTGTATTTTTTATTGAGCGTCCTAGATTTCAAAACGTATGAATTGAACAACTGTTCCAAGAACATCTCATTCCATACAGACTGTTATATTGTATCGATCAAGTATGAGAAACGTGTTTACTTTAAGCCAGTGAAGGTAGAGAGTGTATGGGCAACGAATGCTGGGGTTGAGTTGGATCTGGGAAACATGCTCTCTGGGCTCGAACCTGCTGAGTGGTATTTGACCGTGCAAAATTTGTGGCATTATGCTAGATATTTCGAAAAGTCTATAACTCCACTTGTAACTTGTGGCATTTACACATTATTTAGGCAGAGGATTTTATCTAAAGAAACTTACTGAACATTCATGGTCCATGGTAATCAATCCCATGACCTCTGTGTTGCTAGAGTCATAAAGCGCTTTGCCACCATTGGGCCAAACGGTTCTGAGCATAGTTTCAATAGCATTTCCACTTGAGCATTGTTCGGTACAGTACAACACACACACATGCACACACTCATGCACACTAACATACACACACGTGCAAGCACACATAAACACACACATGCTCACCTACATGCACAAACCCTTGAGTATCACATGCTTTCTTACATATTGGTGCTCACATATGTGCATGTGTGCTTGCAAACATAAAGGCCTTTGTTCTGTGCACGTGCACATACACACACGCACTCGCGCACACACACAAACATGCACGCACGCACACACACACACACACACACACACACACACACACACACACACACACACACAGAACAGAACTGTCTTTGCCCCACAGTGACCCCTCTCCAATAGAATCAATAGAATTGTGGTGTTCCTGGTCAAAGATGTCTGTGTGTGTGTGTGTGTGTGTGTGTGTGTGTGAGCGTGTATTTATCACTTTGTGGGGACCAAATGTCCCCATAAGGATAGTAAAACCCGAAATTTTTGACCTTGTGGGGACATTTAGTCGGTCCCCATGAGGAAAACAGCTTATAAATCATACTAAATTATGTTTTTTGAAAATGTAAAAATGCAGAAAGTTTTCTGTGAGGGTTAGGTTTAGGGGTAGGGTTAGGTTTAGGGGATAGAATATAAAGTTTGTACAGTATAAAAACCATTATGTCTATGGAAAGTCCCCATAAAACATGGAAACACAACATGTGTGTGTGTGTGTGTGTGTGTGTGTGTGTAATTTTCAGCACGGCTAGCTAACTGTACTCAAGACTGAAAACCATGCTGGTTGAACAACCTTTCTGACATGACGACTCATGATTGGTCACTTGCTCAGTCAGTCCATTCTAATCCTGATTTCCCAGCACCAGCACCAGAAACTGTAACTGTACCAGCCCAGATTGGCACTGTTCCACAACTAGAACCGTTTGGCCCAATGTGTCAAGCAGTTTAGCCACAGGAATCCCTATGAGCAATAGTTAAGCGGCCTTCAAGTGGAGTCAGAATCAGTGTAATTTACAATTACGAGTCACATGCATGTGAGTGACTTTATGCAAAGTCCTAAAAATACCTGTGGAAATCGGATAACTCTTGACAATATGGGAGTTTCAGGGCTGTGACGTTGGAAGGGATGTGCCGGCATTGAAGATGGTGGAAAGCAACTCCACGGTAGATGGAAAAAGAACGATTTTGCAAAGTTATTTCGGTAACACTGAACAATGAGGATCCATTTGTTAACATTACTTAACTACATTAGTTAAAACAAAATAACAATGAATAATACCTTTACAGAATTGATTAATCTTTGTTAATGCTAATTTCTACATATGCTAATACATTTTTAAAATGACATTAGTTAATGCACTATGAACTGACATGAACTAACAATGAACAATTGTGTTTTTTAACTCACATTAACAAAGATTAACAAATGCTGTACAAATATACAGTTCATTGTTAGTTTGTGATACCTAATGCATTAACTAATTTAAACAGAACCATTTTGTAAAATGTTACCATTATTTCAATTACAGCACTGTTTTTCACAAATATTTATTTGACTAAGACAGGGCGGAGGGCGCCCGGTCCCTTATCAGGCTAATCAAGCCTCCGAGAGGGATAAAGGCCGACTGCGGATGGTGGTGCGACAGAGAGAGAGATTGTTTACGGGCAGCTGTCTGACACCTGTGTGTGTTTGTGTCTTTTGGTTTTAGGTGTTTATTAAAAATATGATTTATATAATCAAGCCGGTTCTTGCCTCCTCCTTTCCCTTATACCGCTTTACACTGACATATATGACAGACAGGGCTGGACTGGCAATCAGGCATACCAGGCTTTTTCCCGGTGGGCTGCCGCACTTTGGGGCCGATCAGGGGTGGACTGGCCAGCGGGAGAACCGAGTGGACCGGTGGGTTGGCAGTGAAACGTTCCGAATGGGCCGTGATAAGCAAAAATGTGCCGCCGCGTTATGCAGAAAAGGACAACAGCTTTTGGGCCAATTGCCATGTAAAATCACGGGCCGATTTCTCTTCCCAGTCCAGCCCTGGCGACAGAGTCAACTAATATAAAGCTAATGATCAACCTTTCGCTGTTTGCTTTTTGCAAACTCATTAACTCCCTGTATGTGTTAGATGGGTCAAAGACCTCAAAAATGCAATTAAAATGCAGTTCATACAAAACAATCACTTGAACACTCCTCTAATATAATAAACATGTTTTCAATTTCTGATATCAAAAGTCATTTTGAATTTTTATTTTTTTCATCTTTGTTTGGTGTAACCGTTCGGAAAATAAATAAATAAAAGTCTCATTAAAAGCTGAAATTCATGCAAAAATTTATAAATTGTTATTACTTAAAAAAATAAGCAGTGAAATAAGCAAAACATAAGCAGTGTATATTTCAAATAAAAAATGCTATTTATATAAAAAATGTCAAATGTTTTTGTTCTCTTGTGCAGAAGACCCCTTTAAACTCTCATATTTAAAAAATAAAAAAAATCAGATATTTTTTAAATTTTTAATTATTCTGGTCAAATGAAAACTTGATATTGGTGACTTAAAATTTTAGCAAGTGTATTCACTTATGCTTCATGTGTATTCAAGTGTGTTCACAAGTGCAATGAATTCAATTACGCTTCCGGATTTAGTTTCCAACTTGAATGATTAGCATCCCTCCCCCATATCATCTTCATGTTCACAGCGTTCTGAACACAGAAGTACATGGAGAACATCTCAGACTGTGATGAGAATCCTTCAAACCTGCTCTGTTTACATTAAGTGGTATCTTCTCTCTGACAATGGTCTGAATGATGGTGCCTTGACATCAGAACCCCTTATTCTCAAGCGGAAAAGTTACGTATTGTACGAGTGAACGTGTCTCACTGTCTCATTGGCTTGCTCTTTCTCTCTGGCACCTGGCCAAAATCTTACTTACAAGTGCAATCACAGAAGGTCGAACGCAACAGGACACTACTACTAATACAATCACAATAAATTGCATTGTATCTCAGAATTAAATCTAATAGCAGGTTTGTCTAAGCACAGACAAAAGCTCTGCTAATGTAGGCATGATGCATTGCTTGCCTTTCATACTAGACCTCTGGTGTCTTGAAGGAATAGCCAAAAGAAAAATTTTGTTTACTCAACCTCAAGTCATTTCAAACCCTTCTGACATTCTTCCATGTGTGGAACACAACATGAGATGTTTAGAAGAATGCTCACACTGCTCTTTTACCCTAAAATGACAGAAGACTGTAACCAGAGGCTGATGGACTCCGATTCCATAATCTGACATTATTCAAGTGTTTATCAAGAGGGACTTGACTTTATCAACTAGGAATGAATTGGATCGTGAATAGTGTTCCAGGTTGAGTACAAGTTGAGTTCAAACGACAGCATTTGTGGCATACCAAAGAAAATACACAGAAATAAAAATTGTTCCTGGTTACTTACACATGCACTTACAATGTAAATAAACCAGACCAGAATTCTGGAAGGTTTATAAGTGGAAATATTAAGCTTGTATTATTGTAAAAGTGCTTACATGTCACAAATTATTCTGTAAAACCTTGTTTGTTTATATAATGATTAATAATATTTTTTATCATTTTTACATTTCAATTAAATTACTAATGAATTACCATTAATTGAATACATTTATATTAAATGAATAGGCTCTTCTTAAGGGGACTTCTTAAGACACGCAGGCTTGAGTGAAGTTTAAGATGACATTTATTTGATAAATGTAAAACAGGAAGTAATGTCTCTCTTTGGCGTAGGCCCCGTCCAGCGGTCCAAGGGAGTTGTACCTGCAACCGCCATGTCCTGCCGGAGATAGGACGCAGGGGCGAGGAGCCTCCCCCATGCGGGACAAGGCTCAACTGGTGGTGGTGGGGTGGTGGTGGTTGCCGTGTTAGCACACTGAAACAGCAATGTGATAAATTATGATGTTGCATACACATGTGAAAGGAAAGTATTTTAATATCTTTTACTTGATGATTGCACCACATCACATTTTTAAAGTCATTCAATCTTTTATATATATATATATATATATATATATGTGTGTGTGTGTGTGTGTGTATATTGTGAAACCAACATGGACACAAAGATTACATTTCTGAAAACTTGACATTATTCTTTTTTTTTATCACCTTGGACAACCTGATTTATTAGTGCCCCTTAAAGGGACAGTTCACTCAAAAATGAAAATTCTCTCATCATTTAACTCACCCTCATGATATCCCCGATGTGTATGACTTTATTTCTTTGTGCAGAACACAAATTAAGATTTTTAGAAGAATATCTCAACTCTGTTGGTCCTTACCAAGTGTGCGGCACAAGCCCTCAAAAGTGAAGCCAAAACGTCTCGATCGCCCCCCGGTGACTGGTCCTAGTATAGGTCATAAACCCCGCCTCCCCATGTTATTCAACGGGACGTGAGACCAACTAAACAATTAAATTACACTTCACATATCTTTTTTCCAAAGATAGTTTCTGTCATTTACTGTCGTTTCTATCACGCTGATGTAATTTCAAGTGTTTGTTTTCAAAACAAGTTTGTTTTTAGTTATTTGATGCTATAAAAACGCTGCTGTGACATCATGACTGACAGCTATGATTGACAGGTTCTCTGTGCGAAGTAGTCACTGAAGCACCAACTGACTTTTTTTCGGGATCTTCGGAGGACTGAGGAGATTGGAGCTTTAAATTTAATATCTAAATTTCTATAATTAATTATTTAAATTATTTTTTGCGATTGATTCAGCGAGAGTGAGGGCGGGGCCTTGATTTCGCGGCTTTACTTCCTGCTCACTACTGCACAGGTCTGGTCCCGAAATCGCAACTGCGCAGACTCAAGTCCCAAGATGTCAGCGCCATATCGGGACACTGGCGGCTTCAGTTCTCACCAATGGAAAAGAGCGAAGGGGCGTCGTCCATCTTTTTTTACAGTCTATGGTCCTTACAATGCAAGTGAATGAAACAAAAGAACAAAAGAAGAATGTGAGAGTGGAGATTGATTGTAAAAAGGACTAAAATATTGATCTGTCTCTCACCCGGACTTATCATGTCGCTTCTGAACACATGGATTAAACCACTGGAGTCTTATGGATTATGCTTATTTATTTTATGCTGATTTAATGTGCTTTTGGAGCTTCAGAATTTTGGTGAGAACCAACTGAGCTAAAAATCTTAATTTGTGTTCTGCTGAAGAAAGAATGTCATACTCATCTGGGATGGCATGAGGGTGAGTAAATGATGAGAGAATTAAAATTTTTGGGTGAACTATTCCATTCAGTCTCCTTAAACCTCATTTGTGTGTGTGCATATTTAAAATACATTAAAAAAAGAAAAAAATGGGTGAACTGTTCCTTTAAATTTAATTAGATTCAACCTCAGTGGAATTAATTTCTCAAATAGAGGTTCGCGTTTCAAGGTCTCTTGGGGCAAACACAGTTTTGCCTCTTCATACAAGTCTGTCTTGAATTTGTCATTGAGATGACACACCAAGGTTGCATGTTTTTCCGGGTCTGGTTGACGCAGTGTTCTCACGGGACAGAGAAACGCATCATTCAGCCCTTCGTGAGAGCCGCTCCAAACATAGAGCTCATGAGAAAACCATCAGCCACAGAATCATGGCATTATGACAATGTCTGCTTAAAATTACAAGGGGTTGCAGTGTGTTTACCCCGGAGCCACAATCTCTCCACGGTGATGATCAAAAACTCGTCAAATCCTGTGATTTATGTCCACAATATATGTGTGCGTATAAAAATCAATCTTTAACATCCACATGACATGCACACACATTGCATGTTAGCTAAATGCTTCCTGAAATCATTGATTCCTTCACTAGCTTGTTGAAAATCTTTGTAGAGACATGCATGTGGTTCCCGCACATCAGGGTCAGAAACTGACCACAATTTGTATATTTATTAAATAGTGGAAAGTGCCTCTGTAGCAAATTCTGTCTGAATTTAATATGCTATTTAACATTTCATAATATTAAATTCTAGGGCACTCTATTTATGGTTGTGTTGCTGGTTCTTGCATATCAACTGGAAGGCAATAACACAATCAACAAGGTCAAAGACTTCATTGCCCAGGATGACACAAAACTGACCAAATATTTACCTTGAATGTGCTTGAAGTCCCTTTGGATAAAAACATCTGCCAAATGCATAAATGTAAAATGTTATGTGTTTGGTTTCTCTGCAGACACTGTAGTGACTGTTCTTATATCTGGGCCTTTATTCACTGTCGGAGGGGAGTGTTTTTGAATGTTTTGCTTTTATGAAGTGGTTTTTCATGAAACAATTCAGACACAACTCTTGAATCAGCCTGATCTCATGAAAATGATGTGACTGTGGTGACATTTTTTGCAAAATGACATTACATCACACATATTGCGGCAGTGAAATATCCACTGTGTGGTGCTAAAAGCGAGTTAAATGTTCTCCAAAACAATAGGTTAATGCTCTATCGAGTTTTAAATCAACAAAACCTACCTCGCTACCCTAAACCTAACCGATAATGTCAGAACAAGCAAATGTGGCATAAAAGCAAAGCAATCTTGTCATTTTGTGGTGCTTCTATGGCACTTTCGGCTCACGTGTCGACTCGCGTGCTCTTCGGGACTGTGGCATTGCAACTGCGCAACTTAAACACACCCAAATAAGCTTTTAAATGTTGTCTTATGCAAACGTTAAAATGTATCACCTTACAAGTCATGCGCTATAGTCGAAGCTGGACTGGTAATCTGGTGGGCCGACACACTTTGGAGCCGATCAGGGGCGGACTGGCCATCGGAAGAACCGAGCGGGCCTGTGGGTTGGCCGCGAAATGGGCCGAATGGGCCACGATAAGCTAAAATGAGCCACTGCGTTATGCAGAACGGACCACAGAACGGTGCCGCGATAAGAAAAGGAGAGCGAACCCGCTCAACTTTTGGGCCAGATGCTATGTAAAATCCTGGGCAGATTTCTCTTCCCAGTCCAGCCCTGGCTATAGTAAAAGTGTTTAGATGTCATAGCATAGCAGTGATATGTACAATGAGCCACTGTGATGGCAGACAGCAGAGAGCTGTAATAATCTAACATAGGGACTGGCTAATAGTTTCTGTTTATTGTGTTTTATTTATTTATTTTTCTCCCCAATTTGGAATGCCTAATTCCCAATGTGCACTAAGTCCTTGTGGTGGCGTAGCGACTCGTTTCTATCCGGGTGGCGGAGGACGAATCTCAGTTGCCTCCGTGTATGAGACCGTCAATCCGTGCATCTTATCACGTGGCTTGTTGAGCGCGTTGCCGTGGAGACGTAGCGCTTGTGGAGGCTTCACGCTATTCTCTGTGGCATCCACACACAACTCACCATGTGCCCCAACGAGAGCGTGAACCACATTATAGTGACCATGAGGAGGTTACCCCTTGTGACTCTATCCTCCCTAGCAACCGGGCCAATTTGGTTGCTTAGGAGACCTGGCTGGAGTCACTCAGCACACCCTGAATTCAAACTCGTGACTCCAGGGGTGATTGTTAGCATCAATACTCGCTGAGGTACCCAGACCCCCTGTTAGTCCATTATTTAAAATGAATTTTGTATACATTTTATAGGTAAGAGTCATAATTGTTAAGTTTGAGAATTTATTTAAATGAATTTGAATTCAAAATATTGGACAACACACGCTGTGTTTTTATATGGTTTGAGGATAACAGCCTCATAAAGGTAAAAAATAATTTTCATAGGGATGATATTGCTCCTTGATAAAAAGTTAATTACATTGCCAAACACCCACCTCCACCACTAACATACGAGTTGGAGAGGTCATAAAGAGTACAAAAGATCAGACAATGGGCAGTCATTTAATGATCTATAATGGGCTCTCGCCTCAAGACAGCAGAGGATAATTTAAAACCTGTTGGTCCTGGACTCTGCGGGGGAAGATATGCCTGCACAACATGATCTTAAGCAACTTTAAAAGTGTGCTCATGTATATTTGTAATAGTTTACAGATGTCCATGTTTGGGAGGTTGCAAACGCCCCATGCCCTCTTTCTCTATCCCTTGATAGTACACCTTCAATCAAGCACATGCTAATGAAATCTGCCAGAAAGTACTGTGGTATTGCCACGTTTTTTCCTTGAAATGGTACCTTGCTAATATACATTCTTTTTAACATGTACCATGGTAATACTATGTTGTTGTTGTTGTTGTGGTACTATCTTAAGAACGCTACGCCATAAGTGTAGGCTGTTGCTCAGTTGATAGAGCAGGTTGCCCAATAATCGCAGGGTTGGTGGTTCGATTAGCGGCCCTCACGACTCCACATGCCGAAGTGTCCTTGGGCACAACACTGAACCCCAAGTTGCTCCAAATGGCAGGCTAGCGCCTTGCATGGCAGCTCTGCCGACATTGGTGTGTTAAGTTTAAAAAGGCGCTATATAAGTGCAGACCATTTACCATAAGCGCATCGCTATGCAATACGTTGTACGCATAAAGTCGGTGGGCATGACCATGAAGCTTTGATATTTTAGTGCAAGCATGCACTAAGTCTAGGCGCAAGTGGGTTGGTGACATTGCCTGTGCAAAGCGCTAATGGGCTGGGTGCAATTTAATTCAGATATTTTCCAATTATTGCACCATCTGCGTCCTATTACATATTCCATTCCAGGGGAGTGAGGTCTCCACACTGAACAGCTACCTACCAGCTGGCGACTGTTGCAGATACATTAGTAATCATATAGTACTTATGTTAATAGTGCTGTTATGTTAATGTTAATGTTAATGCTTAAATGTTGCTGTTTCACAGCTCATGACACTTTTGAGCAACATAAGAATTCTGGGGGCTTTTTCTTAAAAGAAAAGGATACTTTTGCACTCCAAAAGTCTCCATTTGCTCTCCACTTAAAGAAATTGCTGTCTAGGAGACACACTTGAAGAGACCTTTTTTGCCTTTTTTTTCTCTTCACCACAGAACATTTAAGGCAGTTCCTCCACTGGCTATATCACTTTTCAAATGGACAGTGTTCCCTTTATCTTTTCCAAGACATAATTCAACACAGTTTAACAGGACTAACTGACTATCATTGAGGTTAATTGACAAACATTATCATGACCAATAGGTCCAGATGTGAGAGAGATGAGCTGCTCATTTTCTTCACACTATGGTGCCCCCTAATGTTCTAACAAAGAGTTTTGACTTGTGGCAGTGTTTGGAATATCATACTACTCACACTGTTTATGCAGTATATTATGAGAAGTATGCAAATGTTTTGTTTGCGCGGAACACCCGGATGACCTGTTGCATTTGAGAAACGCTGGAAGTAATATCAGCTGTGATATTTTAACATCTCCTTCTCGACTCATTATTTTATCAGTCTGCTGTATGTGCAGACATATAGACAATTTATTTAGGAGATGATAACTGAACGATGATGCAACATAATGAGGTCACGTGACGACAATGTTTGATACCTTTATCATTGCATAGTGAAAACAGTACTTTATATATTTTATATAGTTTAATATTAAGAAAAATTAGTAAGCAGTATAGTATATATTTTTATTTTACCCTGCTCTAACATGCCCCTCTGTGATTTTCAAAAGATATTGAATAGCAGGTGTGTTTGATTAGAGATTTAATTAAACTCTGCAGGAACCTTCTAGATCTGCAGTACCAGCTTTAAGGACCCCCTACTTTCAGTAACTTGTAATTAGTCTTTATGGAGAATTAATAATGGTAATACCTGTCTGCATGAGATTGGTGTTATAAAATCGCTCACTGACATTGTTTGTAAAAGTACAAGTTATTTTCAAAATAAAAGCACTTACGGGCAGTCAGTTGTTAAACACGGTAAACATTCTAGAAATGTTTCTCAATACGCGCAAGGATACAACAACGGGGCTGTTTACATCGAGCAATTCTCAACGGGGTGATACCACAATATTTCAAACGTGCACCTCTGATCGTTATAGTGCTGCTAGAACCACGGCTCGAGATGCGAAACCATTTGCATTGGCACAGAATTCTCTGCCGCAAACCTCTGTGAAAAACCTTGGGGCCGGCGTTCTGTTGATGTCTGTTCCCCCTATTTTTCCCCTTTGTCGAAGTCTGTTTCCCCTTTGTTGAAGTATGTTCCCCCTATTTTTCCCCTTTGTCGATGTCTTTTTCCCCTTTGTTGAAGTCTGTTCCCCCTATGTTTCCCCTTAGGTTAGTGTTCCCCGTAGCGCAATTAAATATTAATGGGGGAACAGACTTCTACACTAACCTTAAGTGGAAACATAGGGGGAACAGACTTCAACAAAGGGGAAACAGACTTCGACAAAGGGGAAAAATAGGGGGAACAGACTTCTACACTAACCTTAAGTGGAAACATAGGGGGAACAGATTTCGACAATGGGGAAACAGATTTCGACACTAACCTTAAGGGGAAACATAGGGGGAACAGACTTCGACAAAGGGGAATCATAGGGGGAACAGACTTCGACAATGGGGAAATATAAGGGAACTGACTTTGACAATGGGGAAATATAAGGGAACTGACTTCGACAATAACCTTAAAGGGAAAAATAGGGGGAACAGACTTCGACAAAGGGGAATCATAGGGGGAACAGACTTCGACAATGGGGAAATATAAGGGAACTGACTTTGACAATGGGGAAATATAAGGGAACTGACTTCGACAATAACCTTAAAGGGAAAAATAGGGGGAACAGACTTCGACAAAGGGGAATCATAGGGGGAACAGACTTCGACAATGGGGAAATATAAGGGAACTGACTTTGACCTAGGGGAAACATGGGGGAACTGACTTCGACAATGGGGAAACATGGGGGAACTGACTTTGACCTAGGGGAAATATAGCGGGAACAGGTTTCGACAATGGGAAAACTTAGAGGGAACAGACTTTGACAAAGGGGAAACATGGGGGAACTGACTTCGACAATGGGGAAACATGGGGGAACTGACTTTGACCTAGGGAAATATAGCGGAACAGGTTTCGACAATGGGAAAACGTAGGGGAACTAGACTTTGACAAAGGGGAAACATGGGGAACTGACTTTGACCTAGGGGAAATATAAGCGGAACAGGTTTCGACAATGGGGAAACATGGGGGAACTGACTTCGACAATGGGGAAACATGGGGGAACTGACTTCGACAACGGGGAAACATGGGGGAACTGACTTTGACCTAGGGGAAATATAGCGGGAACAGGTTTCGACAATGGGAAAACGTAGAGGGAACAGACTTTGACAAAGGGGAAACATGGGGGAACTGACTTCGACAATGGGGAAACATGGGGGAACTGACTTTGACCTAGGGGAAATATAGCGGGAACAGGTTTCGACAATGGGAAAACGTAGGGGGAACAGACTTTGACAAAGGGGAAACATGGGGGAACTGACTTTGACCTAGGGGAAATATAGCGGGAACAGGTTTCGACAATGGGGAAACGTAGGGGGAACTGACTTCGACAAAGGGGAAACATAGGGGGAACTGACTTCGACAATGGGGAAACATAGGGGGGACTGACTTTGACAATGGGGAAACATAGGGGGAACTGACTTCAACAATGGGGAAACGTAGGGGAACTGACTTGACAAAGATGGGAAACGTAGGGGAACAGACTTCGACAATGGGGAAACATAGGGGGAACTGACTTCAACAATGGGGAAACATAGGGGGAACTGACTTCGACAAAGGGGAAACATAGGGGGAACTGACTTCGACAATGGGGAAACGTAGGGGGAACTGACTTTGACAAAGATGGGGAAACGTAGGGGGAACAGACTTCGACAATGGGGAAACATAGGGGGAACTGACTTCAACAATGGGGAAACATAGGGGGAACTGACTTCGACAATGGGGAAACATAGGGGGAACTGACTTCAACAATGGGGAAACATAGGGGGAACTGACTTCGACAAAGGGGAAACATAGGGGGAACTGACTTCGACAATGGGGAAACATAGGGGGACTGACTTCGACAATGGGGAAACATAGGGGGAACTGACTTCAACAATGGGGAAACGTAGGGGGAACTGACTTCGACAATGGGGAAACATAGGGGGAACTGACTTCAACAATGGGGAAACATAGGGGAGACTGACTTCGACAATGGGGAAACATAGGGGGGACTGACTTCGACAATGGGGAAACATAGGGGGAACTGACTTCAACAATGGGGAAACATAGGGGGAACTGACTTCGACAATGGGGAAACATAGGGGGAACTGACTTCAACAATGGGGAAACGTAGGGGGAACTGACTTTGACAAAGATGGGGAAACGTAGGGGGAACAGACTTTGACAAAGGGGAAACATGGGGGAACTGACTTCGACAATGGGGAAACATAGGAGGAACTGACTTTGACAAAGATGGGGGCACATAAGGGGAACAGACTTCAGCACTAACCTTAAGGAGAAACATGGGTGAACAGAATTCGGCAACACCAGAAAACACCAGATTTACGAAACTTTCTTATAAGAAGAAATTTCTTCTTAACTTCTAACCTAAAAAAAATTAAGAATGTTTTGTATTCCCAAAGAAAGTTCTTATCTTTTTTCTTAAAATTGTTTTTAAGAAAAAATTTAAGAAACATTCAAATTCTCTAAAAAAAAATGTCTTAAAAATCATCCTAAATAACATCTTAAAGTTGGGATAACCTCACTGTTGTCTTATGGGGTCATGGGGGGTTTCATGTTGAGTCTGAAGTCACAATGACTGGTTTATGCAGAAATGGGATTTTAGACCAAAAAACATTTTTGACTGTTTTGTATTTAATTATATTTTATTTTCAGCTATCAAACCATGTAAATGTTATCACCAAATTCAAACAATAAATGTTGTTTTGACCAATTATGCTAATTCAAATGGATTTGTGCTGCACATTAAGAAAATGTTCATTGGGTCAGGGAATGACGTAGGGGGGCGTTCATCCAAAATCGTTTGAGAACCACTGACATAGAGGAAAGCTCATCTGCCCAGAAAGCAGTCTCACCACTTAAAGGACTATTCAGACAACGTAGCAGCTCGAATAACACAGTTTTTATGTAAAAATCAATATAGGTGCTATACCAAATATACGGTACAAGCTACACATTACCTTAAATACGTTTGTGTTGTAAAACTTGGGGGAAAAGAAAGTATTTATTCTCTCTATAGTGGACATAAAATATTTTCAAGAAGACTTCAAGTTGTGTCCCAAAGTTGTGTCAATCCTGTTTACCATCATAGCTCCCCCTCATTAAAACAATTTACAATTTAATAAATAATAATTAAAAAAAATATATTTTTTTAAAATCTGTCATAATCTGTCATAATTACATCATCATCCTCTCAGGATGTGAATTATACAAGCACAAGTGTCTACTTTTCTATTATTATTAGTTTTTAAATATTTTATCTTATATTTTTAGATTGTCATCCGGGACGATCTTTAATTGGAACTACTGTTACCATGATTTTGTAAGAAAATGGAAATTTTTAGAAATATTTGCATTCAAAAATTCTTTGTAAAAAACACCTGCTGTGTCTTTAAGCACAACTCTAGTCATGGCTAAATTAACTGTACAACTGCCAACCCTAATATTTGAAAGGGCTACAGTAGTTTGAGATGGTACAGTGCAATTTAACAAAGACATTTTTGTCTGATATAATGTTTGAAATCTTTCAGAGTTGTACTTTGTACCCTTTTCAAATGGAAAAGCCACATATTTCGCAGAATGACCCACATTATTTTAAATATGGCAATCATTCAGTGCTGCAGTCTATAGGCTACAGTACTGTGCAAAAGTTTTAGGCACTCATGAAAAATATTGCAAAGTGAGGATGTCAGTTCTTCTATCTATTTCGGCTGTCTCAATTGCTTCAGTCTCTTCATGTAATCTCAGACTGACTCGATGTTCAGTGGGGGCACTGTGTGGGCACTGTGAGGGCAATGCCATCTGTTGCAGGGCTCCCTGTTCTTCTATTCTAATCTTTTCTATTTGCAAATGTAAGTTTGGGAGTCTAACATTTATATTTCCTATTGACACAATAAAGCTGAAGATATAAATAACCATCTTAAGACAAATGCTTTTGTGAAACACCTTATGTGCATGTAATAATGAACTAATAACTAGTCTGTGTTTAACATTGGAAAATCTGTAAAGGCTTTTGTTCACAACTGCATTTTATTGTAACCATCAAAGACATGAAGGACGATGAATTCTGTACATAATCTTCCATGAGAAATGTTCAGCTTTTGTCATAACAACACTCACAGACACTGATCAAGAACTGTATCACTTGGTGAAAAGGCAGGCAATCAATTTATAAAAACAAAGTAGAACTGCAAGAGAAGAAAAGAACTGTCACTTAACATTTAATTCAACACTGAATCTCCTAAACATGCCGGTCAATCGGTTTGAAATAACCGTGGTCACTGCAACCTGCAAAATGTCCTTACAGTAAAGGTGAAGGTGAGTTTTGTGGTGTACAGGAGGGGGGTGTTGTTGAGTAGCTGCTCCATGGCATGGTGGTGAACACCGTATGAACTGCTGTGATGTCCCGGGGTAAGCGGATGAACCCGTGCATGGATCCACAGTACGAATTAAACACCCGTTGTGAAGAGGTTACCGGGGCAATGGCCCAACACAGCACGGCAAGTGATGGAGACCTGTTGCTATGGTAACCCTCTTTGCTTTAGACAGAAATGACAAGGGGAAAAGGAGCAGCTTCGTCTTTCTTGCCTAGAGATATTTCCTTTATTTTCTCTGTATTGTATTCTTTCTGGTGAGAACCCCCTTTGTGTAAACTGCAGGGTAAAGAAGGAACAGACGGTTTGACATTTACAGTGTAAATATTAGTCAATTCAAATCACAACAAAACCCCACAGGACTGCACACAACTGCCAAGACACCAATGTTAGTCTCTTCGGTGTTTTTGTTTTGCTCTAAAATATCTCGAAACAGCAGTCAATTAATACTGAAAAATAAAGTGAACAATAAAGAAGTACGAGAACATGAGGAAGACAAACATGAGGGATTTACAGTACAAACACTGTCCCGAAACCTAAATTATAGCATACATACCAAAGAAACTGAACTTTTGAGTTCTAAAAAACCTTTGATAAATCAGGCTTTTGTGTAAGAGTTGACACTTTTGCAAAACGTAAAAAAGAAATGTGGTTTGTAACATAATTGTTGAAACAATAAATAACTCATCGGCTCTTCCTACAAGGAAAAACAACAAATCAAAACGGCAACAGCACATTTGAAAGGGTGGTAGTTTTGTGCTGTTCATTTTCAAAATGAAAATAAAAGTATTAAAACAAATATTAAAACATTACTATATGGAGGCAGATGACGGGTGGTACTTCGAACGTGGCTTACTTGGATAGCCATATAAGTTTCAGGATTCAAGTTTTTCTTTATTGAAAACAAGGGTCAGTGGCAAAAATATTTAGTTTGAAGTCTAGTGGCTTTTAGTCCATGTATGTTAGCTTTGAGGTCGCTTATGTGCAAGTGAACTATCTTTTAGAAGATATACAGAATGCATTTAAAACTTATTTCTCTTCCTGGAAAATGAATCTAAAATATTGATGACATCATCTTGCACTGAGGGGCGTATCCAGACTGTAGCCCCTCCCCCAAGTAAACCACATTCAAAGAAAGGGACCCTGGGGTTAAAAGCATGGAAGGAGGGGTGGATGAATGGATTAGAAATGTATGAGGAAGGGTAGGAGGTGTGCTTGTTGGACACAGTCCAGAACCGGTTCCAGAGGAATAGCCCATGTTTCTCTAACCCAATCCCCCACCCCATCTTTTTGTTTTCTATTGAGTAAATGACTTTATCCGAGGCTGGTGATGTTGGCCCGGCCACCAGGTGGCGCTACAATGCGTTGAGTGTTACGACGAGGGAGGTTGTCATCAATTTGAGCCCCTGCAAAATGTTAAAAAAGCATGGGTTAAATGACAATCACAGAGATAACATATTCACGTAACAGTTTCGGCATATTTTTGCGCATGGTATTTCAGCGCAACAACCTGCATTCTATGCACTGACCACCCGCAGTCTAGTTTATGCAGGCTCAATGCATCATAAATATTTAAATAAAGTTTAAGTGCAGTCCGCCCCTGATCGGCCCCAAAGTGCGTCATCGTCCCACTGGGAAAATGCCCGGTATGCCAGATTACAAATCCAGCCCTGATACAGAAATGACACCCGGTTGTTTACTCACCAGACAGGCTGAATCCCGACTGGTGCAGGTTGCGAACTGGCTGAGGAGCTGTTTTAGTCGGAGAAGCCTTCCCGGAAGTCACAGGGGTCATTACCTTGGGTGTTACAGTTACCTCACACACTGGGCCATCGTACAGACCCCGAGGGACCCCACGCAGCTCTGCAAGCTGTGACGAGAGACGTTGAAAACATTCAAACCAGACATCAAGTGTTAAAAATTGCATGAAAATCACAGACATTTAGTTTATGTCTGTTAGGTTTGAGACAGCTATCTACAGTATATGCTAGTTTACTCCTAAAAATCCTTTAGCAGATATACGCATTAAAATGTTTGTTTCTCTTGTCTAAATTCAACCCCAAAATATTGATGATACCATCTCACATTTAGAGACGTATACAAAATGTGTCCAGTTAAAAAGCTCTCTAGATTGAGAATGCTCTCTTAAATTATAAATACACCTGTCTCTGATACAGTGTTCCTTACAATGCAAGTGAATGGTGACCAGGACTTTGAAACTCCAAAAAGCTAATAAATGCAGCATAAAAGCAACCGCAGTAGTTAAACCATGCCTTCTGAAACAATATGATAGGTGTGGGTGAGAAACAGATCAATATTTAAGTTATTTTTAAAATACATTTCTACATTCACTTTCATTCTTCTTTTGTTTTTTTTGCATTCTTCATGCATATCGCCACCTACTGGGCAGGGGGGAGAATTTATAGTATAAAAGGACTTAAATATTGATCTGTTTTTCACCCACACCTCTCATATCACTTCTTAAGACATGGATTTAACCACTGGAGTCATATGGATTACTTTTATGCTGCCTTTATGTGCTTTCTGGAGCTTTCTGAGATGTTCTTTTAAAAATCTTCACTAGTGATCTGCTGAAAAAAGAAAGTCACATACATCTTTGATGGCATTAAGGGAATTGTTTTGTCTATAAATGCTATAGAATGACACTGGGAATCTACAAATGTCCCACCTGATGTTTCCCTACAATTTCCAGCAATTATAATAACATGTGTATATAAATGTATATGTACAGGTATATCTATAACCCCACCTTGCTGCGAGCCTTTATCCTCTTGTAGACGTAGTCAGCGAAGGGTTTGCGGGTGATGTATCGTCCAGACCCCTCAGTGGTGTGAAGATTCCCGTCCTCCAATACGATCTTCCCCTGACTGATCACCACCACAGGAGCTCCACGTACCTCAATGCCCTCGAAGATATTATACTCCACCGCCTGAGAGTCACAGAGAGAAAGAAAAAAAGATTAACACTGAAAGACTGGAAGTGATTGTTTGACCAGCCACAGTTCATTATGTTTATTTATGGGCGGGGTTATCTCAAAAAGGTGATACAACAATAATAGACCGTCATAGAAAAACTCAAATAACTGCAAAGCCTGTGGCACCCAAAAATTAGAGCTGGCCAGACTGAGAAAACTCTTGCCAGTTTTGATTATTCATCTTTGCATATTTGATCGCATCAGCATTTAAATCTGGCAGAACTAAATCTGAGTGGACAGCAGCATCGTCTGTCAGAGAGAGGGTGGAAACGCACGCTCATGGGGAACTAAAATATGATGTTTTTAAGTGCAAGAAAAACTTGACTAACATTTGTTTATTTTAGAGTTACAACCTCTATTCTATCCTCACCAGGTGGTGGTTCTTTGCAGAGATGATCTTGGTGACATCGGGGTCCCATAGAACCAGATCAGCATCGGAGCCCACGGCGATGCGACCCTTACGTGGGTACAGGTTAAAGATCTTGGCGGCGTTGGTGCTCGTCACAGCCACAAACTGGCTTTCATCCATCTTACCTGTCACCTGTGAGGCAGAACATCCATCTTTCATAAAGACAAGGTCATAAACCTCTCATGGGGATGTCAATGTCAATGTCAATGTCAATTTAATTTTATATAGCACAGTTTAAAACAACAACAACAGTTGACCAAAGTGCTGTACTATCATTACAACAAAAAATAAAATAGATCAAAATAAGCAAAATATGAAAACATACTATATAAGTACATAATAAAAGAGCAGTTAAAGACAAAGATACTCTACAAGTCAAGAAGCATATCTAAGATATTCTGTAAAAACTATTTAGTAGCGAATCAGCAGCCAGAGTATGTTCAATAAAATAGCGGTTATATGTTTGCGTTTGCGCCCACCTGTCAAAAACCTGGCAGCAGCATTCTGAACCATTTGTAAATGTCAGTAGTCAAGTCTAGATGAAACAAAGACATGAATCACCCTTTCAAAAATATATGTATATTTTTTCTCCCATTTTCTCCCAATTTGGAATGCCCAATTCCAACTACTTAGTAGGACCTCATGGTGGCGTGGTTACTCAACTCAATCCGGGTGAGTAGGACAAGTCTCAGATACCTCCGCTTCTGAGACCATCAATCCGTGCATCTGATCACGTGACTCGTTTGTGCATGACACCGCGGAGACTCACAGCATGTGGAGGCTCATGCTACTCTACGCGATCCACAAACATCTTACCACACGCCCCATTGAGAGCGAGAACCACTAATCGTGACCACGAGGAGGTTAGCCCATGTGACTCTACTCTCCCTAGTTTAGGAGACCTGGCTGGAGTCGCTCAGCACACCCTGGATTTGAACTCGCGACACCAGGGGTGGTAGTCAGCGTCAATACTCGCTGAGCTACCCAGGCACCCAACCCCTTCAACATCTTTGAAAGAAAAGACTTGACTTTAGCTAGGATACGTAAGTGGAAGAAACTAGATTTGACTACAGAATTTATTTGTTTATCGAACTTTAAGGGGGCTTTCACACTTGGTTCGATTGCCTGTTCCGAACCCGAGTTCGATTGCTCCCCCCTCCTGCCCCCGATGGACTGTGTTCACATTATATATTTGTATCCGAACAGCGGTACGCTTAGCGTCATGAAGCTGCAGCTGGTGCGTAATCGTGTTGCTTGATAACCGCGAAATGAAAAGGCGTCAAAATTCAATGAATAGACTTGCTCGGTTCACATTTGTTCTTCTTTTTTTTAACCTTTGGTTTTGTTTTCAACATCAAGATACAGAAACACACTTGCGTCTGTCTGCCGCAAAAATACTGAAATCGTTCAAAAGACAGCGGGCTGTCCTCCGAAGACAATTTTTGCGAAAGCAAGCAGAAATCATCTCTCTGCTTGCAGTGCGTGTGCGTCAATCCCGCTTTTTGTCAAGGTAAGTGTATACACACGCACGCACGAAAGTAAACCCTTTCTGCTCATTTTGAAAGTGACGCGTGTGAGACTGACGACCACATTATACGTCATCAATAGCGGTTCACTTCCGCGGTTTGGTTCGATTGCGTTCATATCAGCAGCGAAACGTACTGGAGTTCACATGAACCGTACACCAGACCACCTTTTTAAGCGGACCCGAGTACGGTTCGCGGGTGCGCACCCGAGTTCGGAAGACAGCGTTCACATCATCCAAACGAACCAAACTCTGACGTCAGTCGAACCGGGGTGCGCACCAAAAGTGCTAGTGTGAAAGCCCCCTTAGTCACAATCAAACAATACTCCCAGGGTTTTCACCAATGGTTTGACATGAGGAGCTAGTTCACCAAGATTAAGGGTGTGTTCACACTTGGCAGGTTTGGTTAGATTAAAACGAACTCTGGTGCGATTGCTCTGTTAGTGCGGTTCATTTGAACAAGTGTGAACGCTGTCACACAAACCTTGGTGCGCACTAAACAAGCAAACCGAGACCACCTGAAATGTGGGTCTCGGTCCGCTTCCAAACAAACTCTGGTGTGGTTCGATTGATATATGAACACAACATGGACCAAAGACGTCTAAACGGACCAAAAACAGGAACTAATTTGCCTAATATTGACCTCAAGCATAGGAGCTATTTTCCCAATTACAGTTCGGTACTGGTGACCGTCAGCTGTCCTTGTAGCATATCTTTGTTTGTGTGTACAATGGAGGAATTACTGGCGCTGTTTTGAATCCTTTACACATTTTATTATCTCTTCATTGTTCTCAGCTGGTAAAAATACCACATACATATAAGCATCCATGAGCGCATTTCCTAGCATTGTTTTGGATGTTCGGTAAGTTCAGTAAAAGAATATACGTCATAAAAGCTGTTCAATCAGGTCGTGACTTTTCCCCGATGCCTTCGGTTTTGTATCGTTAGGTTCGGTGTTAAAATAGCCAGTGTGAACGCTAAACAAACCTGGACTAAATGTATCATTTTCATTGTTGGTCCGGACCAAGAGGACCAAGAGAACCAAACTACAAGTGTGAACACACCCTAAGGTTGGCATACCTGAGGCCTCAGATGGGCCAAACACAATGATCTCATTAAGATGTATGAAATTTGATGATAACCAAGATTTTAAATCTGATAGACAGGCCAGCAAGGGTTCCAAGCTACATTTATCAGGGTTTTTTTTTCTCCCAAGGTGCATGGATTTGGGTGTTGTCCGCATAGCAATGAAAAGATCAACTACATTTATGCATTTGGCAGACGCTTTTATCCAAAGCGACTTACAGTGCACTTATTACAGTGACAATACCCCTGGAGCAACCTGGAGTTAAGTGCCTTGCTCAAGGACACAGTGGTGGTGGCTGTGGGGCTCGAACCAGCATCCTATTGATTACAAGATTACAGTTATGTGCTTAGACCACTACACCACCTCCACTCCCAACTATGTTTCTTAAAAATAGAGCCTATCAGAAGCTAGAATGGAACCTTGAGGAACCGCACAGATGTAAATTCACCAATCTTTTCCTCTATCACATTCTACACAACTGACAGATCTGAAATGTAGGTGGCACTCTAATGCATTTCAGCCCTCACAGATAGGCTTGTCCATAGACATTCAGTCTAATTTTAAGTTCATGCACCAGCCTCATATTTTCATTGACTATCTCGGCCACTTGAGTGGACTAGCTCAATCTTAGGTGTCATTAGAAAGCTGAGATCCTCCCCTTTGTGATTATATACAACAATTTTATTAGATTATACAGCCAAGTAAGCTCACAGACAATTTAAAAATAGATTTTTTTTTTAAACTGCCTAAGGTACTGTAAGAGAACTAAAATGTTTTTGGCGCATAAATGAGATGTTTGTATTTGATGTCTTACGGAAATCATATTTCAGATTGTGATTATTTTGAAAATATTTCAAACTGTGGTATTAGAGCAACAAAATATATGTTATAGTCACTTTCCCGAGAATGCAAGCTTTCATTTGATATATGACTTGCCTATTTAGGTGCTATGAGAAATAATTTTATATTCATTTGAATATTTCTACCCTATTACCTCTAGGGGGTGCTAATTGTGACGCGAATGATTTCAGGCCTTATTTTGTTATTTTATGTAACAAATGCAAAAGTGATGGTTTTTATTTTTAGTTTAGAAGTTTAGATTCTAAACTTTCATATGTACTGACATGTACTCTATAGGGGGACTTTGACATTTTAAGCATAAACAATCTTTTTTTTGTGATATAGCGAATCCCCTTTTTTTGCTTGTTCTAAAATACTAAAAACTAAAATAAAAATGGTAACACTTTACACGCCCAAAAATATATATATATTTTAGCCCATTTTTAAGATCTACACGTTTCAATTTCATAATTTTTTTTTTATCAAACTGAATTATGTAAAAGATAAATTAATAAAAATTTAAATATTTCGATTTTAGGATATTTTATTTAGTTAAAGAGTACTCAATTAAATACGATGGAATTTTGTGATGAAAATAAAATGCGTAAATGTTTAAATATATTCTTTTAACTGAATAAGGTTGTATTCGTTACAATAAGTTAATTAAATTAATTCACATAAATGAACAATACATGTACTTATTTACAATTAAATTTAAAAACTACATTAAAAAGAAAAAACTACAATTTTATCAAATTGAGTTATGTAATTTTTAACACAGTTAAATTAATAAAATAAAAATATTTAGGTTTTTAGTTTATTTTATTTAGTTAAAGATTACTCAATTAAATTTAATGGCATTTTGTAATGAAATTAAAATGCGTACATTTAAAAAAAAAAATGACGGAATAAAGTTGTATTTGTTAACATTAGTTAATTAGATTAGTTCACCTAAAACAATGAACAATACTTGTACTTAATTACAATTAAAAACAAATAAAATAAAAACTATAATAATCCTAGATGGTATTAATTTATATTAATGGATAAAGTACAATAGCTGTAGTGCATATAATATACAGTATCATCACTCACCACACATTTGTCCCAGATGAGAGACATTCTCTCCTCAGTGCCGTTTGTTCCTTCTGGGATGAAGGTGAAATTATCTTTGCCAACGGCCCTCTGAGAGGTGTTAAAGGTGCAGTGGGCACTGCCAGTAACCTGCAGATCACCACTGCACAAACACAGGATTGTAAAAGAGGATTAAAGCGCTCATCAAATACCCTACAAGCAATTAAAGATCATTAAGAGATATTATTCTTAATCATTTGTAGCTTTTCCTAGTTCATCATAAGAGGATGTTATGACGTGTAATAGTGCCCTCTAGTGATCGCACATGACTCTGTGCCCATTAACAGCAACACAACACTTGACTTGGGTGTATACTGCACATTTAATGGTAAATGTCCATTTAAGTCACCCAGATATTTCATGCATGCTGAAAGTGTGCACACTCTGCTTTTTATACATACTTCATAATGCAAAGATAGTATGAGTAGTATGGTAGTATGCCATTCCAAACGCATTGCGTGGGATACCGTATCCACAACGCAGTGATCTCGAATTTCCAATTCCAGTGTGAAGAATGTTTTCCCATGAGATTTCTTGGCATTTCTGAAATTTTAATTTGCAAATGAAAACCGATTTGTGAACCCCTTCGACTAATTCATTGAAAAAGAAAGATCCACTGACAAATGGGACATCACTATGGCTTGCAAGTACATTTTAATCTACACAAGAAAAAATATAGCTCATGAAATATTTCAGAGCAGAGAAAAACTAGAAAATAAAGAGATTTCCATTACGTTTTCAGCCCTAGAAAACAAGATTATTGACATGTATTCCACGTACATGGGAACCCTACTCATTATTTGGGACTGTCCAAAGCTTAGCTTATTATCCCACAAAATTTAACTAAAAATGCAAAAATAAATAGCATTAATGATAATGTTAATATTAAATGAAACTGTATGTCAGCATGCAATGTAGCTGAATGAAGTCATGTGCTAATAATGTAGCATACTACTGTTATCTTTGCGTATTTCATTCAATATTTATGAACAAATCAGCAGGCATGTTTATACACAGTGGGACTATTCCTAAGCTTTACAAAAAAATCACTGGGTTCCAAATAACTACCGTAATCTCATTTAAGGCAATGGAGCAGCTGTGTCCACCCACCAGGCGAGCAGGGAGTTGAGATAGTCCGGTGTAGTGGGGTCGGGACTGAGGGGGGGAGATGTGACGTAAGCTGCAGCTTTGGCCCAGTTTTTGCTCCAGTAATGAGTGCCGTCCGTCCCCAAACTAGCTGAGATGGGCTCCCCGTACACCACGGTACCTGTGAAGGTACAAAGCAGCGACACGTAAGAGTTACGTTTCTTTAAAGCTCATTGGCACTTCTAGCCACAGTTTTCCCGACCAAACATTGGGCGGCGTATGATGATTCCGATCACAGCTGGACTGTTTTCTGGTTCCGTAAACCACAAGAAGCGATGTTAAAACTACCAAAACGAGCGATCCAGATAAAGAACAACAACCATTTTAAAGTGTTGATAGAAGGTAAAATACGTTCAGGCTCAACTTGTGCAGTTGTCGGCTGTTATAACAACTCAAAGTAGTTATAGCAACGTAGTAGTTATACTATATCAATGTTACTAACCTCAGGCCATCACTTCATGATATCTACCCAGGTGAGGAATGGTCAAAAGGTCGTGATCATGACCAGTGGTCGATTTGTAACATACTTGTTTTGGAAGAGGTATTAGGGAGTCCAGAAGGGGATGCTCACCCTGTGGTCACTGTGGGTCCTAATGCCCCAGTATAGTGACGGGGCGGGTGCATCCTGTCATTGACCCTTCATTACATGTGGCCATAATACGCACCTGTTACCCTCTGTTATTGTATTTTAGGATGCATTGTGAAAATAATCCACGTTATGATCATGGAAAAAGGTTTTTCTAGACTAGTGTTTCCCAACCATGGCACACTTCTATCCCACTGTCCCACATAACCATTGTTGATTCTTGCAAATTAATTCTTGCAATGACACAGCAATCTATTTATTTACACGGCTCCAGACTAACATTTAAGAATGAGAGCACCGGTGTGTTAAATTCGACAGATTGTCACACTAGCACTTGATTTGTTTTCTTTCACGGTTTCTTTCTTTTTATGGGGATCTTGTTGATTAAAATACAGTCATCTGAAGACAATAAAAGCCTTTTTCTACAATCAGAGGGCATTAGAAAAGATTGTCCCTGTAATAAGTGCTCTGTAAGTCGCTTTGGATAAAAGCGTCTGCCAAATGCATTAATGTAAATGTAAATGTAGACTGTTGGCTCACTGTCACACATGCATTTTTTTCTAACGGAAGTTTGGGCTGTTTCTATGAAGGATGCTTAAACAGTGTTGTAACAAATTTGCTCTACACACAAAAGCATTTTGAGTTTTATGAGTTAAAAACATGTATGTATTGTATGTCTAACTCTACACATAGCAATATCTTACCTTCTGTTCTCTTTTTTTAAAGAAAGACAAAAGGTTTTCTTGATTTGTTCTCTTGGCCATTTTTGAAAGTGTGAGAAACTTTTGAAAACTTGCATGACTGTCAGTGGCGTAAGTTTCATATGAACACTAGAAAGGACAGGTCAAACCATCAAACTCCAAAATACCTTTTTGCAGGTGTTTTCAGAAAACCGGCGTCTTTTCGCATTGGAGAGAGAGAGAGAGAGCTCGCGTGCTCACGTTTGCCAGATTGAACAAATAAAAGTCACGCTGAGAGAATATTTTCAAACTGTGCAAGTGTAAAAGTCTGATTGGGGATATTTAACCTATTGAAATCTGGCAACCCCGAACATGTCGAACTCTAATTATGGATGGCTAATCGCCATTATTAAAATTCTGTTATTTATCAAACGTAGAACATTTTATATTTTACTTGCATGATTCATTGTAAAGTAATATATTACACAAGTAATCTGTAATAAATGTAAAACGTAAAATGTAACATCACATTCTCTGCACATTTTCACGTTTCACGAGGAAATAAAATGGATTGTCGTGGAAATTTGGCTCTAAAATATCAAACATATTTGATAACCTTTGAAGAGATGCAATCATAGTCTAAAGGTGAGAAATCAGAGTCTGCACCCGTTATATACTATGCAAAATATGACTGGTCCAAAACTGGGGTCAATTAGTGCTCGACCCGACTGCAAATCGGGGCTAAAACACGTGTTTAAGTGTTAGTTCACCCAAAAACCCACTCTCATCATTAAATCACCCTCATGCCATCCCAGATGTGTGACTTTCTTCTTCTGCAGGACACAAAGAATTTTAGAAGAATATTTCAGCTCTGTAGGTCCATACAATGCATGTGAAAGGTGGCCAGAACTTTGAAGCTCCAAAAAGCACATAAAAGACACATAGAAGTAATCTATACAACTCTATTGGTTAAATTCATATCTTCAGAAGCGATATGATAGGTGTGGGTGAGAAACCCTCTCTAAACCTCTAAATCTCCACTTTCACTTTCACTTGTTTAGTTTCACTTTCACATCTGAAAGTGAAAGTTAAAGTGGAGATTTATAATAAAAAAGGACTTAAATATTGAGCTGTTTCTCACCCACACCTATTATATCGCTTCTGAAGATATGGATTTAACCACTGGAGTCGTATGGATTCATATTATGTTTCATTTATGTGATTTTTTTGGAGCTACAAAGGTCTGGTCACCATTCACTTGCATTGTATGGACCAACAGAGCTGAGATATTCTTCTAAAAATCTTCATTTGTGTTCTGCTGAAGAAAGAAATTCAAACACATCTGGCATGGCATGAGGGTGAGTAAATGATGAGAGAATGTTTAGTTTTGGGTGAACTCTCCCTTTAAAGGGGTCATGACATGTCTTTTGACATAAAAGGTCATTGTACTACAAAAACATACTGTAAGTTTCAGAACTGAAATCTTCCTCTGCAATGAAACAAAGCTGCAAGAACGGCTCGTTCTCTACTTCGTGATTTTGTGATACCTAAAAATGCTATCTAGGAAGGCACCTTATAAGGCTTTGGAACAAAGCCGATGTCACATTTGTCGCATCTTTAATCATTTTAGAACCAGTTTTCTAGTTCTTTGATTTAGTTAAATAGCGATAAATCGTTGGTACTTTCAGATCACACAACTGTCGTACCCTTTTTCCTGGCCTGGGCGATGACATCAGCAGCACTCTTGCTCATCACCTTGGTGATATAGAGGGGACAGTTGGTCTGATTGGCCACAGTTACGGCCCGGTTTGCAGCTTCAGCCTCCACCTATAAAACAACAACAGACCTTCAGCTCAAATTACAGATGCATCCACTGTAAAGTGCTGTTAAGCACATCCTGAATGCTTACTGCACTTGATGTGTGCCAAACGACTCAGCTGAAACTTTCTGAAAGGTTTATGCGTGTTTGATACTATTGATCAGTGACTTTGGCAGCAAAAAGCACTGAGAATGGAAAAGTGCTTGTGAAATCCCCTGACACCTAAAAGGAAACCAACCATAAATGTGTTTTAGTGCAGAATTCCAAAGAATATAAACTGGGAAGCATTATTGGGTGAGCTACTTAAAACTTGAGGAGTAAGTAACTAAAAGTAGCAACATAGTCCAGTAGCTTTTCCAGTAACAAGCTACTTTTAACCACGAGTAAAGGTGTAGCATCACAAACCGCTACTTCACTGTTTTTACGAAGAGTCCAAAACATTAAAGTGAATCGGTTCATTTGGATGCTTCTTGTAAATAAACCTGGTAAAAATTTGCATATGTGTAGCATTCTGAAAAAAATAGGTAATCATGTAATTATTCATGTAAGTGAACCAGTTCAAATAAATGATTAACTTAAATGATGATCTTCATGGTTTTTATGCCAGATAAATACTGTTCTGGTTGCAGAATTAAATTAAATCATCTTACAGTTCTCTTCTTTAAATAGCTTCAATGTCTTAAGCTACTTTTTGTTAGTAACTTGTAGAGTAATTAGCTACTTTTTCAAAGGAGTAGCTTGACTGTAGCTCAACTATATATGATGAGTAGCTTATAACTTGACAAACTACAATTTCAAAGTAGCTTCCCCAACACTGCAAAGTAAATAGTTACTAGTGAAGCTAGTTATTTATAGATTTTTTTATCCCCTTTTCTCCCCAATTTTGGAATGCCCAATTCCCACTAATTTAGTAGGACCTTGTGGTGGTGCGGTTACTCACCTCAATCCGGATGGCGGAGGACAAGTCTCAGGTGCCTCCAGGGCTGGACTGGGGAGAGAAATCGGCACGGGGTTTTACATGGCAACTGGCCCAAAAGTTGTTGAGGGGGCATTTTCTGCATAGTGCCCTACCGTTTTGTGGTACATTTGTGGCTCATTTTTGCTTGTCGCGGCCCATCCGGCACATTTCACGGACGACCCACCGGCCCGCTCGGTTCTCCTGATGGCCAGTCCACCCCTGATTGGCCCAAAAGTGCGTCAGCCCACCGGGAAAATGCCTGGTATGCCAGATTACCAGTCCAGCCCTGGTTGCCTCCACTTCTGAGACAGTTAATCCGCGCATTTTATCACGTGACACGCTGTGCATGACACCGCGGAGACTTGCAGCATGTGGAGGGTCACGCTACTCTCCACGATCCACACACAACTCACCACACGCCCCATTGAGAGCGAGAACCACTAATCACCACCACGAGGAGGTTACCCCATGTGACTCTACCCTCCCTAGCAACCGGGCCAATTTGGTTGCCTAGGAGACCTGACTGGAGTCACTCAGCACACCCTGAATTCAAACTAGTGACTCCAGTGGTCATGGTTGGCGTCAATACTCGCTGAGGTAGCCAGGCACCTGGGGGACAAATCAAAAAATGTATCTTGCCCAAAACCAATAAACAGTATTTAAGAATAAATATAAAACACAAACATTGTGTTTATAACTGAGTAAATTTCACTACAAACAAAAATATACAGCAACAGCAAATTTGAATGTTATTTTAGAAGTGTTTTTATGTTTAGATGCACTTATAGTACCAGTAATGTGCTAAAAACCCTTCGGTCCAAAGATGTTTTTTTTTAAATGTAAACGTGTTGTGATTAGGGTTAGGTATTGAAACCGATTTCCTGTTTCGATTCGATTCTGATTCACAAGCTCTTGATTCGATCCCGATCTTGATTCGATTCGATATAGATTCATATGTGTTTATTGTATAGTAATAATGTCCATTTTGCTTACATATGTAAGAAATTCTCTCCCAGCTAATGCTGTTAATTATTCAGGGGACCTTCTAACTAGGTGCATTATTAAAATATTAATTTTACAAAGTATATTTACTTTGTTTTCCACTTGTCACATTTTTGCTTTTTAAAAATGTATTAAATCTATAAATATGATATATCATATTTTGATACATCTTTTTGTTTATTGTATTATTTATGTTATTTAAAAGTTTTTTACATTGATTTGTACTGTAGAACACAAGCTAAAAATCGGTACTGTCTCTTTAAGAAATCCGTCAGTTCTGTGAGGAGTGTCTGTAAATGAGCGCAGAAAAGACTTGGATTTAACTCATTCGTGCTATTGTTATATAGTTAACAGTTTATAAGCAGTACCTCCTCTGGACGGCTCAGGACATGTCCCTCAGGACCAGTGATACCCAATCCCAAAATTCTCTTCTGCTCCTGAAAACATGACCACCAGAGACACAAAAGCAGATGTTAGGGAAACGACAGCTTCAGTCACCATTCACTTTCATTGAATGGAATGAAAAGAGCAGCAGCAGCATTCTTCAAAACTTATCCTCATACGGGAGAGTAAATGATGACAAAATCGTCTTTTTTGGTGAACTGTCCCTTTACGTTGAGAGTCACCTGATAGAGAGAGGAAAGGTGGGCTTACCTCAGCGATGATGTCACCATTCTCTGCATGCACCTGTGCGATGGCTCCCAGATCCCTGATAACACTGAACACCTCATACATCTATAACAACAGAAGTTTTGTTTGTCAATGCAGTGCTGTGTGTGTGTTATCATCTGCTGTGGATCAAAAGCTACAGGAAATGGGGTGTAGATCACAGCATGCTGGACCGTTGCCCTGCGACCATCAGTCCTGCACACTCGAATCACACCAATGCATGGAGAACATTCCTGCAGTCTGTACCATTTACACTATGGGTCACAAACTATTGCATTGACAGTAAAATCTGCATGATTTAAAACACATGCATGAGATATCATATCTAAATCTAGAGTATATGCATTTAAAGATGCATGCATGAGAACTACCGTCATACCTGGGAGTCGGTCAGCTGGAAAACATCCTTGTAAGCCAAGTAGACTAGGAAAGAGTTGACGCCTGCAGAGAAGGCAGAGAATAAAGACCAGGATGTAAGATATCAGACATGAATAACACAAATACAGAAACTACAAACGCAAACAACGCACTGCAAAGAAATATTTGAACATTCTAAAAAAAAGATACATTTACTTGACAAGCAAAGTGGCGAATTTGAAATAAATTTAGTGCTAAAAAAAAAAAATCTAATAAATATTTTCAAATCTAAGCATCGTTGAGCCAAACCCATCTGTCACAGCACAGATGTATCAGAGATGGATTCTTGTCATAATTTCTTTATTTCTTTTCTTCTTCTTTTTTTTTTTTACAAAATGTGTAGTTCTGCAAATGCTTTCCCTCTAGAATTGGCAACTTCCTGTGCTAAAATTGCTATCAGTGTGAACGACCCTTTGAAATTAAAAACTTTAAAGTTAAAGGGACAGTTCACAAAAAAATTAAATTCTCTCATCATTTACTTACCCTCCTGGCATCCCAGATGCTTATGACTTTCTTTCTTCTGCAGAACAAAATAACACGATTTTTAAAGGAATATTTCAGCTCTCTATGTCCATACAATACAGTGAATGGGTGCCAAAATTGTGAAGCTCCAAAATCCACATAAAGGGAGCATAAAAGTAATCCATATGACTCCAGTAGTTAAATCCATGTGTTCAGACATGATATGATAGGTGAGAATTAAGTTATAATTTTGTCATAAATTCTCCTCTCTGCCCAGTAGGGGGCGATATGCACAAAGAAGGTGGATTATGGGATCAATTCCATGCCACATATATTTGCAAAAATATAAAGTATTGCAAAATAAAATAAAGTTTTGCAAAACAAAAAAAGTATTGAGCAAACAAAAAAAAAAAAATTTAAAACAAAAATTAAGTATCACAAACGTAAAATAAAGTATCGAGAGAAAAAAAGAAAGTTTTGCAAACATAATAAAGAATTGCAAAATATAAATAAAATATAGCAAAAATCAAGATGTAATTAATTGCAAAAATCAATGACTGTTGTAAAATAATCTAAAGATCTTTTATCCTTTTTATCTCTGCAACAGATTTTTAGGCAGCAATGATTTTGCCACACATCTTTTTCTTTGCAACGCTCCTTTTAATCTGCATTTCCATCACGTGTGAGCTCGTGATACCGTTTTGCCTTTGCGCTTCACTTTTCTCTGCGTTTCACTTTATGGCACTGTTTTGACGTGGGGGTGGAGTCAGGGGATTGGGGCGTGTACAACGGGCTCAGTGATGCCTCTCTGGAAGTTACGTCATTAGCTTGAGACACGGATCAAACATCATGGCTGAGCACAGGCGTGCAGGTGGATCTCAGGTATATAAAGTTGATTGTTTAAGCGTTTGCTTCAGATAAAGAAGTTAGAGATCAGTTAAAGCGGTGGATTTATTAGCCATACTCGCTAACATAGCCAGCATCTGCAGTTTATTCTCTCTCAATTGATTGGTTCTTATGTTTATTTTATAGATTATAATTGTCTATACCATAGTATGTTGTCTTCTAAAAAAATGTAAACTCCATATTTAGATGTAACATTATCACTGTTAAAGGAGACAATAAATAGATTACAAATAAAAAGTTAAACGATTGTAACAAACGTGCATGTGTTCTGTCTTTAAAAATAAAGTTTTGAAATATAAAATGTTCACATCCCCTATATTCTTAACCCTGCGTTATACAGCTATGTGGCATGGGGGGCGTGGTCGTGTGTCAGTCTGCGGGAGAGAGAGCGCGGTAAGGCTTGTCACCTGGTTTGTAATTATCTCTAACACCTGTGTCTTGTTGTAGTGATACGGAGAAAGACATTTAAAGGGACGCCAAGTGTCGAGAGGGAGAGAGAGAGTGGATCCAGAAAGCTCCACAGAGTGTGATATTGTTTTGTTTATGTTTACATTTCTACGGCGGTGACCGTCGTATGTTCGTGAAAGAAATTAAAGTGCTGATTTCAAACCTGCTTCGCTGTCTTCTGACTCCTCCATTGTTCAACGAACCTGTTCACAAGCTACCTAAGTTCTTACAATGCTCACAGTAAATGTACGTGTATCTAGGTCATCTCATGTATTGATTTGCCATGTCACATTTAGCAGAGAGAATATCCAGATGTCGTGACGAATCTTATTAGTGTTCTGACTCAAAGCTTCGGTCATATTCAGGCAGCTCAGGGTCAGCAGCAACAACAACAGCTTTCTCCTGCTGTTTCTCTGCCTCGAGTAGGCCTATACTCAGCAGGATATAACCAGGTTATCGGCACCTACTCTTAAGAATCAATCTGTTAAATTTGTTTTGCTTTTGCACAATTAACATAAGTGATGTTCTTTTATTGTTTGTAGATCGTTTCCTGGGATGCTTATTTGTAAGCTTTTTAACTTTTTATTTGTAATCTATTTATATCTCCTTTAACAGTGATAATGTAACATCTATTTATATATTTTTAAATATGGAGTTTAAATTTTTTTAGAAGACAACATACTATGGTATAGACAATTATAATCTATAAAATAAACATAAGAATCAATCAATAGTCCAATCAACTGAGAGAGAATAAACTGCAGATTCTGGCTATGTTAGCGAGTATGGCTAATAAATCCACCGCTTTAACTGATCTCTAACTTCTTTATCTGAAGCAAATGCTGTTAAAGCACATTTAATGCTAATTAAATAAAAGGAAACAATTTTTTTTTTTTTATTGAACACCAAGTACAGAACAAAAACAGAATGTACATCTACAATGGCATTGGTAAGTACAGGTAAATGAGTATTAAGCAAGGCACATATCAGTTAAAATAAAATAAATAAATTAAATGTATAAAATAAAAAATACAAATACAGAGGGGTCTCTTTATTCCTCTTTTAAGAGCTCAAGGTCTCTTATTATTCCAGCCAATTTCTGGGCCTTTTTACTTTACATTCCAACGCTGGAAAGAAATTACAAATCAATTCTCTTTTAAATACAGAAAAATAAGGTTTCGTCTTCATACATTTGGACTTATGAATGAAAAATGTGCCCAGTATCAACATTACATTAATAAGAAATTCATTTCTTTTCTCGTCCAACAGCACTCCAAACATAACATGTTTCCTAGCAAAAGTGGGCAGTGAGTGAATCTTTGATTCCAACCAATAAGACATATTTTCCCAAAAAGTATTTGAAGAAAAACGAGAAAAAAAGATGATCAGAACGTCTCTGTCAATTTGACAAAAAGTACAGGCATTTTCTTCAAAATTAAACCGTTGTCTTAAAAATTCACTTGACGGGTATACCCCATTGAATATTTTAAAATGAGTTTCCTTAAACAATCAACTTTATATACCTGAGATCCACCTGCATGCCTGTGCTCAGCCATGATGTTTGATCCGTGTCTCAAGCTAATGACGTAACTTCCAGAGAGGCATCACTGAGCCCGTTGTACACGCCCCAATCCCCTGACTCCACCCCCACGTCAAAACAGTGCCATAAAGTGAAACGCAGAGAAAAGTGAAGCGCAAAGGCAAAACGGTATCACGAGCTCACACGTGATGGAAATGCAGATTAAAAGGAGCGTTGTAAAGAAAAAGATGTGTGGCAAAATCATTGCTGCCTAAAAATCTGTTGCAGAGATAAAAAATGATAAAAGATCTTTAGATTATTTTACAACAGTCGTTGATTTTTGCAATTAATTACATCTTGGTTTTTGCTATATTTTATTTATATTTTGCAATTCTTTATTTTTGTTTGCAAAACTTTCTTTTTTTCTCTCGATTATTTTACGTTTGTGATACTTAATTTTTGTTTTACATTTTTTTTTTTTTTGTTTGCTCAATACTTTTTTTGTTTTGCAAAACTTTATTTTATTTTGCAATACTTTATATTTTTGCAAATATATGTGGCATGGAATTGATTCTATAGTGGATCACCAAAAACAGAAGGAGAAAGTGAAAGTGAAGGAAAAAGGATTTAAATATTTATCTATTTTCCATCCACACCTATTATATCGCCACCACTGGCCAAATTGATGCCCTACATAAAGTTCCAGGTGGAAAGGGGGTGGTTCGCGTGATATGAGCGTGAAGCAATCAACTGACAGGGGGCGTGGGGGGGTTCGCGTGATATGAGCGTGAAGCGATCATCTGTGTTCTGCAACTGCTTTCAGGCCCTTGAATAATGTATAATGTGCACGTAAGGGCAGCCGGTGGACATTATGGTACCCATACCCAATTACCCAATGCTAGGGTAAGATGGTGCCCCCTAGGGAGTTGGTGCCCTACGCAGACTGCGTAGTCTGCTTATAGGGAGCGCCGGTACTGCATATCGCTACTGAATAATGAATTACTGGATTCCATTTATGTTGCCCTTGTGGATTTTGGAGCTTAAAAATGTTGGCACCCATTCACTTGCATTGTATGGTCCTACAGAGCTGAGATATTCTTCTAAAAATCTTCATTTGTGTTCAGCAGATTAAAGAAATTTAAACACTTCAGGGATGTCATGAGGGTGAGTAAATGATGAGAGAATTTAAATTTTTTTGGTTGACTATCCCTTTAAGTGTGGTAGATGTACCGTACTTATTTAAAGGTGCAGTATGTAACAATATCATGTAATAATCGCCTTTATTTGGGCAATGTGTGAACAGCTTGTAATGCAACTTAAAAAATGAGCCCTTCCCGGACTTCCTAGGTTGCCTATTAAAGCCTGTAGACGGATTTTCATGCAAAGGGAGAGGGTCACATTTGCTGGGAAAATCCAAAGGATGTAACGTTTATGCGCGCTCCCAAAGCATTCTACTGAATCCCGTCTGGCTAAGCGGGAACGTGATCTTGGGTGAGCAAAAACTAGAATGAACATCGGCAGGGTATTTGATTCCTGGAGTCAGGTATACATGATCAATTTAAGCAAATATGCTGGTTTCTTGATCGTAGTACAACATATTACATACAAGACATACAATAGTGCAACAGTAAACTGTCTGGTGTAGTTCGCTTGTAAGTAGCTGTATGTGTGTATCATTATGCTATGTTAGCTGATAAGTAGTTTTAGTTTAGTCTCAAAGTTTGTAGTAAAAAAATCATAACTGATATTTTAATTATGCTACCTCATCTGTCAGCATGATGCCAGTGAATCAAGCTCAGTCTTTGTACGTTACCTCATTGTTTTGGTCGATGCTCGCTCGTGTCCCTGTGGAGTGTGTGCACGAGCGCAAGAATGAGCAGCAGTTAGCTGGCTGCAGTTCACTTAACGACCACAGGTGTCACTAATAACAAGGGTTTCTGAATCTAATATACTGCACCTTTAACTTATTAAAGTTGTATTTGTCAAATGTGCAACATAGCAACAGCAGTACATGTTGACAACAACATTTATTTTTCTACAAGTACATGACCTGATAATACAGTAAATGCACTAAATTGAAATAGAATGGAAATTTGAGGGTTCGTACCGTGATCTTTGACCAGTGCCTCGACCTCCTCCTGCATGCCCTTGTGCCACTCCGTGATGTCCACATGGAGTGAGTAATCACAGCACGATTTATGATCTGCCCACTCTCTCCACTGGTTAAAGGCGGCAATCAGACTAACACCAGGCTCGGGAACCACATGATCAACTGACAACACAAATACACACACATAAAAACCAACTTGACTGTGTCACAGTCTTCCGCTGCAGCTGGAAAAAATCAAATCAAACAGTCTAACAGGCAGGAGAGGAGTCCTGGAAAAACTCCAGGAAGCGCTAATTGGAGGCACTGCTCATCTGAAGTTCATTCGGTCACATTCCGCACATGCCTGGCGTGACCGACCCTTGTCCCAGCAGACTGTTGAGGGTGTTAGTGTCTGTCAGATGGTCTAAGATCTCAACCCAAACGTGGCATCGGCTAGGTCCTAGACAGACCACACGGTCAGAGCTGGAGCCAATGCTAACTGCTAATAGGACATCAGACATGATAACTGTGACTAATTATGTTGTTCTGTCTGAACTGGTAGTGACTGACGCTGGGCTTGTATCATAAACTGTTCTCATCTCACTAACACAGCTGTGTTACATTACTGTGTTGCAACTGGAAGATTCTAAATTCCGATGACCGTAAGCTTCCAAATGCTTCCAAAGTTCAAAGCATATAGCCAGATTTAACACACACAAAAAAAGTTGGAATAAATGTTTCGCTTGGCTTTGTTTTTGATCAATGACACAAATGTTATCAGATGGGGAAATTATTATTTGGTACTTTATAATTACCATATACTTGTACCATTGTATTTACACGGTATTCCAACTCAAAAATACCATGGTACAAAAATAAAAACAAGGTAAACATATTACAAAGTAATATGTGTCAATCAGAAAATTCTACATTTATTAGGGATGCAAAATAAAGTAAATAAATAAAAGTACTTGTAAATCAAATTCAGATGGGAGCTATACCAAAAGTAAAGTAATTTAAATTCTTTGTATGGCGGAATTTGATTATCATTGAAGCTCAACATGAAATATAATAATATCTATGAATAAAACTGGCCTTTCGTTTGCCTTGTTATCAGTTCATTAGTTGCACCTGCCTTCCTCATTACCCTTCTTGTTTCCCCCCTATTTAAGCTCCTCTCATGTTCAGTCCAGTGCCAGATTGTTTTGTAAAGTTTGTCAGTGTGTGAGTTTCGTGTATTCTAGTCTTGTCTCCGATTGGATAAAAACAATTCATGAATGTCAGTCATGCCAACCCAAGATTTGTGAGACTTTCTTTCTTCTGAAGAACACAAATGAGGGTTTTTAGAAAAATATTTCAGCTCTTTTGGTCCATACAATGCAAGTGAATGCTGATCAGAACTTTGAAGCTCAAAAAAGCACATAAAGGTAGCATAAAAGTAATCCATAAGACTCCAGTGGTTAAATCCATGTCTTCAGAAGCACTATGATGGGTGTGTGTGAGAAACAGATCAATATTTAAGTCCTTTTATACTATAAATTCTCCCCCCTGCTCAGTAGGTGGCGATACGCACGAAGAATGTGAATCGCAAAAAATTCAAAGAACGTGAAAGTAGAAATGTATTGTTTTCTCACCCACAAAAAACATCTTATTGCTTCGGAAGATATGGATTTAACAACATATGGGTACTTTTATGCTGCCTTTATATGCTTTTTCTTTTTTTAAATATGTTTTTGACATGCATTGACTTGCATCTAGGATGGCACGAGGGTGAGTAAATGATATGTGAATTTTCAGTTCATGTAATCGGTAATACTCCAATAAGGTTCCATTCGTTAACAATAGTTGATGCGTTGTGTATATTTTTGTCAAAAGATATTTTGTTAATGTTAGTTGTGCATTGTTAGTTCATAGTGCATTAACTAATGTTAACAAACACATCTTTTGATTTTAAAAATGTATTAGTATATGTTGAAATTAACATGAACTAAGATTAATACATTCTGTAAAAGTAAACTAATGTAGTTAATGTTTACATAAACCCCACTAAGGTAAAGTGTTATTTTATTTTAATCTACTGACAGCTTTATGTTTCATACTATTAATGGTTATATTCTTTCATTTTGAACATACTGATCATCGTTGTGCCACCAGCCAGAGCAGCTCGCGTGCCCTGGTAGAAGTCATCGGCTGCTGTCATGCCCCGATCAGGCATCTGAAAGCGGGTATGGACATCAATGCCACCTGGTATCAGCATCATGCCGTGGGCATCAATGGTCTTCACACCACCAGGAACTATGAGGTTATCACCAATTTGCCTGGAGAGAAATACAGAGGTCTGAACTCTACTGTCTTCAATTCTGACAAAGGAACAGATTAGAAAAATGACAAAATAATCCAAATAAACTTGCTTGATGACTCCATCCTCCATGTAGATATCCGCATGGAAAGACTGATCATCATTCACTATCTTCGCTCCTTTGATTAGAAGACGGTCACTCTGAGAGAAAGAGAGAAGTTTATTTCCAACAGCTGTGTGCATATATTTATGAACTTATTTAGTGTAACATTTATTACATCACAATATTACAGTTGCAGTCACTGCAGTAAATATGCAAATGAGATGCAAAACCACTGACAATCAACAGCGTTCAATAAATGTCCAACAAGCCCTGGACATCAGATTCAATCATAACTGAAGCAGAAAGATCGCTGAGGCACATTGATTTACCATGATAAGTGTGATTCTCATTGTAAATCAATTCTGACACGCTATCATGAGGCCAAACGTCATTTCAGGACACTGGAATCAACTGCTGCCCACATGCATGCAGTCCTGTAGAGACATGCCGTTTATAGTACTGTGAAGGGAGAAAACTGCTAAAACACTCAAACTCCTGTCAGTCCCTCCTCTTACATCACTAGAATAAAATCTGCATTTCTTTGCAAAACAACCTGGGTTGGTGGAATATGTTTTCACGACTTTTGACATTTGGGGATATAGCAGATATAACTGAAAACAAGGTAAATACACATCAAATATTGACAATTCACAATGATTATGGGATATTAAAAGCCAGAGAAAACAGGTAAGTCTTTAGGACAGATTTGAATGCTGAGATTGAAGGGGCTAGCCTGATGTGGAGAGCTAGACTACTCCATAGTTTCGGACCGACGACCCTAAATGCACGATCGCCTCTTTTTTAAAATCTAGATCTAGGAACAGAAAGTAGGCCAAGATCACAAGATCTCAGATTTCTCAATGGAGTATATGAATGGAGCAAATCAATCAGATATTTGGGGGCCAATTATTAAGGGCTTTATAAACAAACGATAACATTTTGAAAAAACAATTCTATACTTAACCAGAAGCCAACGCAATTCAGATAGGTGTGACTGACCCATACTTGAGTCCCCGTGATAAGTCAGCGTTTGCACCAGCTGTAATCGGGAAAGGGATGATTGAGCGACACCATAATAAAGCGAGTTGCAGTAATCTAGATGTTAAGTAACAAATGAAAATTGGTAGGAGGGACCTTCAAACAGCAAAAACCAAATTAAATACGTTCCTGACCTGAGAGCGAACTCCACACACTGGGGCAATTAACACAGGAGAACTTGCTCCAGGCTCAAGAACATCAAAGCCAGCTATATAATAGGGGTACTAAGCTATGGGAATATACACTCACCTAAAGGATTATTAGGAACACCTGTTCAATTTCTCATTAATGCAATTATCTTATCAACCAATCACATGGCAGATGCTTCAATGCATTTAGGGGTGTGGTCCTGGTCAAGACAATCTCCTGAACTCCAAACTGAATGTCAGAATGGGAAAGAAAGGTGATTTAAGCAATTTTGAGCGTGGCATGGTTGTTGGTGCCAGACAGGCCGGTCTGAGTATTTCACAATCTGCTCAGTTACTGGGATTTTCACGCACAACCATTTCTAGGGTTTACAAAGAATGGTGTGAAAAGGAAAAACATCCAGTATGCGGCAGTCCTGTGGGCTGAAAATGCCTTGTTGATGCTAGAGGTCAGAGGAGAATGGGCCGACTGATTCAAGCTGATAGAAGAGCAACTTTGCCTGAAATAACCACTCGTTACAACCGAGGTATGCAGCAAAGCATTTGTGAAGCCACAACACGCACAACCTTGAGGCGGATGGGCTACAACAGCAGAAGACCCCACCGGTACCACTCATCTCCACTACAAATAGGAAAAAGAGGCTACAATTTGCAAGAGCTCACCAAAATTGGACAGTTGAAGACTGGAAAAATGTTGCCTAGTCTGATGAGTCTCGATTTCTGTTGAGACATTCAGATGGTAGAGTCAGAATTTGGCGTAAACAGAATGAGAACATGGATCCATCATGCCTTGTTACCACTGTGCAGGCTGGTGGTGGTGGTGTAATGGTGTGGGGATGTTTTCTTGGCACACTTTAGGCCCCTTAGTGCCAATTGGGCATCGTTTAAATGCCACGGCCTACCTGAGCATTGTTTCTGACCATGTCCATCCCTTTATGGCCACCATGTACCCATCCTCTGATGGCTACTTCCAGCAGGATAATGCACCATGTCACAAAGCTCGAATCATTTCAAATTGGTTTCTTGAACATGACAATGAGTTCACTGTACTAAAATGGCCCCCACAGTCACCAGATCTCAACCCATTAGAGCATCTTTGGGATGTGGTGGAACAGGAGCTTCATGCCCTGGATGTGCATCCCACAAATCTCCATCAACTGCAAGATGCTATCCTATCAATATGGGCCAACATTTCTAAAGAATGCTTTCAGCACCTTGTTGAATCAATGCCACGTAGAATTATGGCAGTTCTGAAGGCGAAAGGGGGTCAAACACAGTATTAGTATGGTGTTCCTAATAATCCTTTAGGTGAGTGTACACGGGAGATAAAGTCCTTGTATTGCTCCCCACATCGAGCTTTTAAGTACTCGCCAAGTGGCAAGGACCCTTTGAGGTCACATGGAGAGTTGGGGAAATCGATTACGAGGTGAAACGAATGGATAGAGACGGAGCACATCAGATTTACCACCTCAAACTCTTAAAACCATGGAGATAAGCGACCCCCGTGATTTTGATAAAGGTCGTTCCGGAGAGGGAGGAGTTCGAACCAGAGGTGAACTTAAAAGCCAACGATTGAGTTACCCCAGTCACTTATTGAGATCAACTCTCACCATCCCAAGTCAAGGAGGTTGCACGGTTGTAAGCAGAATTTTCCAATGTGTTCTCACGCGTAGTCATCCCTACCTATTACCCGAGCACAAAAAAAAGTGGTTCGGGAAGAATTAAAGGCCATGCTTGATATGGGGGTAATAGAAGTATCCCACAGTGACTGGACCAGCCCAGTGGTGCTGGTTTTATATCTAAAATATCTTACATTGACCATTGTGTAGTTTGATTAAATATGATTGTAAAATATGTATAGAAATTTAATTATAATTCTATTTAGAACCCCCGTGAGCAAGCTGAAGGTGACTGTAGCAAGGAACACAAAACTAACAAAGGAACCATTCCTTCCTTTGTAAATATGAAGTGATTTGTTTCTAGCTTGCAAAGCACAACATTTAGGAACAAACAGACGTGCAAATGAAAATTCAGTGGGCCTTACGCAAGATGAATGATTCTTAACATGCTGATTCTTTACTGTCATGCATGCACTGACGTTTCGACCGTACTTATGGTATTAATTAAGAATAAGATTCAACTTTATTGTCATTGTGCAGAGTACAGAGCCAATGAAATGCAGTTGTTTTCGCATATCCCAACTAAGCTGGGGTCAGAGTGTAGAGTCAGCCATGAAACAGCACCCCTGGAGCAGATAGGGTCAAGGGCCTTGCTCAAGGGCCCAACAGTGGTATCTTGGCAGTGCTGGGGCTTGAACCCCCAACCTTTCGGTCAGTAACCCAGAGCCTTAACCGCTGAGCCACCACTTTACCATCGTAAAGTCTGTGAATGGGCTAAATGGGTCATTACATAACATGACACATCAATCAAGACAATCGGTAAAGATGGAAAGGGTTTGTAGGTTTCATGTGGAACTAAGCGTTTGAAATGGCTACATGTATTTTTGACTTCTAAGAGTAAACAGACAAATAACACAAAGAAAAAAATTGTTTCAAAATTCATAATTTAGCTGCGAATGGAAGCTGGATCACGCCTCGGAATTACAAAATAAAAAGGTAACTCTGACCAATGTGAATAATTGAATAGGAATAATTGCAATATTTAGACTTATAGACACCCTACTGAGCAAGGACCATAAAATGCAATTCTCACTCACATCTGCACCCCCTCTATTACATACCTCACTTCAGGTCATTTTAGAGTCACCTAAAACTAAGTAATGACTTATCCTGTTCTGTAATGTAAGAGGTTTTTTGATAATACATGTTTGGTAACATTCAAAAGGTCTCAGTGCGACTGGTATTATGGTCTCATCCCCACAACTGACAATATCTGGTAATACAGTTTTAACAATGTAAACAAATTCTGGCCATTGCTTGGTGGTACCTCCTGGGTCTTTCATCTAAATTACCTCCTGTATGCAGATAAAGTATGATCCCAGAACATCCAAACCTATCCACTCCCAAAATTCCCTTCTGTTTATGTTTTCTCTGGTTTGGGCATTTAAGGAAATGTGACACATTGTTCATGGAGTCTGTAGTCAGATTATCCCACACAATTGATGTGTTTCGTTTTCTCTACCAGGAATCTGTACGCCAGATCTCCCATGCTTGCCATTGCATGTAGTCTTGCCAGGTATGTTTCTTTGACTTGTATTTTATTTTTAGGAATGTTTGTTTTTCTGATCATATGTGTATTTGGCTTTGATTGATTTTGTAACTGCTATTTTTTATTTATTCTGTATTCATCTGAAATCATTTATTCTTGTTACGGCAAAATTATGTCCAGGATAATGATCAATACTGGAGCTATAATATCGAGTAAACCACTCAGGACAACATGGTAGGACAGCCACCTAGGACAGCCAGGTAGGAGAAAAGTAATTTAAAGATTCTCAGTCACTGCTCACCACCCATCTTTGCAAGTTGTATGTATGTGACTGTGGAGCGGAGGGGGGGGCGGAGCCGGGTCGGAATAACGGGCATGTCCATCGTGGGTGTGTTTATGTTGTCTTTTAAGTTTCTCATTAAAATATTATTTATATTGAAAAGCCGGTTCTCGCCTCCTCCTTTCCATTGATCACGTTACACAGCCACGACGGACATGCCCGTTATTCTCTCTCTCTCGAACCATCGTCACCGGCCGCCTTTATCCCTCGCGTGCCTCATCAGGCCGATTGGGGACCGGGCGCGTGATATTCCGACCCGGCTCCGCCCCCCCCTCCGCTCCACAGTGACTAAATGGCAATATCGTCTGGTTATGAGACAAGCCAAACCAGACGATATTAGTTAACTCTACAACCGCTGACTAAGAACAGATTTGGCTATACTGATCGAAAGGACAATGAATAGAAGAGGTGTGTAAAGTGTAAGTGTAAAGTGTAAATTAACAATAATTGCGTTACTTCAGCGCTCAGAAAAGACAGAACAATGCAGAGACCTTCAAAGGGCAATCTACTGAAGTTCCGCTCCGGACCGATAGGTGCTAATGCCCTTTTTACACACTTACAAGTTTAAATCTCGTAATTACAGGATACAAAAATGCACTTGCGAGATATAGTCACAACTGCAAGTTTAAATCTCATAATTATGTGATAAAGTTACAACTGTGAGATATAGTTTCAATTATGAGAAATGAAGTCGCAATTGTATGAACGAGTCATAATTAAAAATTTGTGAGATCTAAAGTTGCAATTATAGTATCGAAGTATAGAATACATGTAGAATTACATTTTTTTTATTTATTTTATAATCTGACGGGGAACCCTCATGTTGTTGCAAACCTGTATGACATTCTTTAGTGTGGAAAAGAGATGTTTTGAATAATGTACTGATCATTCCCCCCCCCCCTGTTCTAATGAATGGAGCTTTCAAGCCTCAAAAAGGATGCAAGAGTAGTGCATACAACTCATGTGGTATATTCTGACTATATCAAGACATCTGAATTCATATAATTGCATTCTGTATGAAACAGACTCAAATTTACAATTTAAATTGTGGCATTTTTCCTCAAGCAAATCATATGGCTTCAGTAGACTGGGAATACGTATAGTGCATGTGTAACGGGAGCTAGCTGGTACGTGATAGCTGTGCAGTGTGTGTAAACTTCATTCCACTGGCTTCAAGTGGTGCACTAGCGAGTAACGCTATGGGCTGTAGCATTTAGCCTCCTTGTTAGCACATCCGCCTCCCATGCCGGCAACACCAGTTCAAATCAGGACCATTACAGTGGTGCCGTGACCTGGACGGGAATAAGGTTTAGGGGAATGAGTGTAATGGGAGCCAGCTGGTCTAGAGGGAGGGGCCTGACAGACGCCTAGCCCCCCAACATGCCTCCCAACTCACAGACCGCCCCTTGGATGATGTAACACTTGCATCCCTCCCCACCCCCTCCGTCAGATGACATAACACCCGTGCTCCACCCACATACCCCCCCACAAAATCGGACAACACTCCACTCAGCATATCATAAGTGTGGTCGAAATGTCAATACACACCTCACAGTAAAGAATCAGCATGTTAAGAATCATTCATCTGGCGTAAGTGAGTAAATGATGGCATATTGTCCATATGTTTATCCTCAGCGAACATAGTGTATACTGCATCAAGTTAGTGGCTGCTAATGATGGTCTATAAGGGGTTCCATCCTTCCCGCACCAAATCCCTTTGACCCACTTACAAAGAATCTAGTGCATAGTTTCATCCCAAAGACATAAACACTGACAAGCTACTCCAATGGACATTAAGCTATAATGGTCCCTGGATAAAGTAGACAACCATCCTGCATGCACGAGACAAATTGCCTTTTCTGAAAGTGAAGTGCATTGTTTTGCTATGAGCTAAGAGACCTTCAGTCCTGTAAGTGGGTCAAAAACTCCCAGATTCTTGAGGGTTCAGTCACGTCTAGCGATAGTAGAAGAATTTCTGCGGCTGATCAGGACTGTTTCAGGCCTCTCCAAAAAAATAACATGAATACTTTGTGAACTTGAACACAAAAATGAAAGTCTATCTTCATTTACTCACCCTTGTTTTGTTCCAAACCCGTATTACTTTTTAGTCTTCTTCTGTGGAACACAAAAGGAGATGTAAGGTAGTGTGTCAGTCACCATTCAGGCTTATTGCATCATTTTTTCCATGCAACACAAGTGAATGATGAATGAGGCTGTCATTTTGCCTAAAGTAACATCTCCTTTTGTGTTCCACAATGGAAAGAATGTCACATGTGTTTGAATTAAATTAACAGGGGGTCAGAGAAACGTGGAATGGAGCATCACACTTTTATCTAATCAATGAGTTAAATTGATCCACAGAGAGTGGGAGAACAACTTAAAAAGGATTCCACCAATGGATCTCTTGGCCATTCGATATACTGTAAGTCATATGAAGCGGAACATTGTCTGGAATGCAGGAATACAGCAAACGCTGCAGAAACATGTCTTGGCATTAAAGTGGGCCAGGACTGTGTGTATGTGTGTGTTTCAGAGAGAAAAGGATGGTGTGGCGATGTGACATTGTCAGACAATGCTAAGATGACAGAGAGAGACAGAAAGTGAGACACACAGACACCAAAAGGAAATGCCAAAATCACATTTTTCCCATAATATAATGCTTTAACAAAACATACCATAGTCTTCTTTAACGTTTATACATTTATCCCATTTACGATTAAGCATAACTTGTATTGAACCCGGAATATTCCTTTAACGTGCATTGCACCTGGAATTAATTTCATACTTTCAATTCACTTCTGACAAAAAATGCAATTAATACTATCATAGAGCAGACAGTAATGGAGTTTGCCACCCACTGGCAGAATTAGCACCATCCCATAAAATGGCCAAGAGCTAATGCCAACATCTACAGGCAAAGGCATAGAGTGTCTCCCTGTATTTCTCATCTCTCTTTCTCCTGTTCCAGATCTGACCATTCCTGCAGGCCACTTTTATGACCTATCAGTGCTGCGGCTTGTAAAATCACAGTGAATTGATGCACACTGTCTTTGTTCTATATTAGGTCATTGATGGGCTGTGCATGCACAAGGCCTGAATCTACCGTATGTAGAACTCCATACCATGATATGCACTTTACATCCACTGACCTACTTTCCAAAAGAGGATTTTCATTCATTTACTCTGGAGACAGGTCTCTGCATTTAGCATGGATATCAAACCAACTCTCCGGCTTGTAGTGGGGGTGGGTGCACAGGCCATTGTACCGGCAAGCTGAACTGAGGTTGGTTTTTAATAAAATTAAATGCAATTTTGAAGGTGAATTTTTCAGTGCATGCAATGCATCATTCTCAGATATGTTTCTAAGAATGAAGGGGTGCTTTAAGTTCTTTGGAGATAGGACAGATTGCAAATACACATTTTTCACTAGCAATTAGAAATAAGCAAATAAATCTGGGAGGTTACGTTGGTGACGCGGAATAATGTATTAATGTTTTATAAGCGCATGCTAAACTTATTCTTCAAGATACTCTTATCATGGATAACTTTATATTTATTCATAGATGCATTCAAGCTACTAAATAAGATAAAGAAATGTAAACCTTATTTGAATGAATAAGTAAGACACATGTCTGCTATTAGAATGAAAAAAGTAATGTATGCATATTTGGAGGTTATATTTACGACAAGCAATGTTATATTTTATTGCATCCCATTTGAGGCCATGGTGTATTTCTAGGATGGTAAAAGAATACATGCATGCTTAAAAGCTTCCATAAGCTAGTTTAGCATGTCTGCAAGCAGCATGCATACATGCAGGCTATAAAAATTGAGCAGATAATAGACATCCTGTAGGTGCTGTCCCACAAAGACACATTTCAAAGCCTGACCATACAGTAGCTCTTTCCACACAGAGGAATTAGAGATGACTTTAATCCAGCATCTTGAGCAATTCTATTGACACATTTTGGCCACTATGAAACCACGGAGTCTAGCTGCATATAATGTGATCAAGTCTCCTTATGTAATGCTATATGAACTCGGTTTGGGAAGCCTTGCATTCACCAGCCTATATGATATGCCAGGTCAGGACACTTTCTGGGTATTTACAACCCATCAATTATGTGTTCATTTCTACTCACGGTGATGCGGGGGATGTTCTTCTTGCCCTGGTATCCGGACATCTCGGCACTGATGGCTGGAGATCCGTGCGTAATTGTTCCTGATGTGCGTTTGGAGAACCGAGTCAATGACACCCGCCGGGCAAAACAATCGAATGCAAAGGCAGAAGGCTGTCGGGACGAGAAGGCAGATATTCTGTTGACGAATAGAGAAAATTCCCCAGTGTTGAAGGTGACGAGGTTTTCTGTGTTCCAGCGCAGCGCCAGGACGCTCCAGATAGACAGTCACCGATGGAGAGATTTACACCGCCGAGCATGCGCAGCGCCCCGCCCTGATCAAAACACACGCACGCGCGCACAAAAACCTGCTCTACTAAATAAATGTACATGTACATAATGATCATCATTAATAATAATAATTATTGTTATTATTTTATAAAAATAATAATTACTTTTAGAAAACTTCTATACATTCTTCTATTTATTTCTATAGAATAGACATTATATTTTGAGCATAAATGGTTCATATTTTAAATGGTAGGCTAAACGTATTAAGTGTTTGATGTCAGATTTTTTTTTTCAGACATTCCCATAAATGTGGCGACTAAATCAAAAAGCTTAAATGGAGGAATTTACAATATGGTAATATATAATTGATTATTTAAGCAATTAATTAAACTTTAGATTTCACTTATAGTCCCTCCCGTTCTGTACATGCAACCTCAGAACACCTGCCCGCAGCCAATCGCTTGAATGGAAGCCTATAGGCTCCTCCCACTGAGTATGTATGGTTGCCGTGGGTAACAGGGAGGCTGGTGCTCTACTGCTGTCCTCCATCAATGAATAACAGAGCCAACATAATGGATTCCTCTTCCTTGGGATAATTTGATATTTCATGGACTGGATCTCTTGGCGTGTCTAATCCTTCTTTATCAATGTGAGCATGTTGACCCACAAAGGAAAAATGAGTGCACAAACTATTTTCAACCCTCTAATATTGTAAAATGTGCAGATGGTTGAATTGGTGGTTCTTGGAATAGAACAGAACAGATGTTTGGTTACTGCCAGCACATGTGTTTAGCCATTGGGAGGCAGTAGTGTGCCAACTGATACTGCATTGGAATATGTATGGAATAGCACACTCGAGTATGTAACAGGAAAGAGTTGCCCACCACCCTCCTGGGGTTCAACATTATAAATAGAATAAAGAATAGTTTGAACAATTAAATGCAAAAATAAATAAATAAATAAAAACTCTAGTCTAAATTAGGTTAATTTATAGCAGATTTAATATGGTAATTTTATATAATTTTAATGTAGTTCCATCATTCTATCTATCTATCTACTGTCTGTCTCTAATCTATCTATCTATGAATCTGTCTATCTATCTATCTATGTATCTATCTATCTATCTATCTGTCCATCTCTAATCTATTTATCTATCTATCTATCTGTCTCTAATCTATCTATCTGTCTGTCTGTCCATCTCTAATCTATCTATCTATCTATCTATCTATCTATCTATCTATCTATGAATCTGTCTATCTATCTATCTATGTATCTATCTATCTATCTATCTGTCCATCTCTAATCTATTTATCTATCTATCTATCTGTCTCTAATCTATCTATCTGTCTGTCTGTCCATCTCTAATCTATCTATCTATCTATCTATCTGTCTCTAAATCTATCTATCTATCTATCTATCTATCTATCTATCTATCTATCTATCTATCTCTATAATCTATCTATCTGTCTGTCTGTCTGTCCATCTATCTATCTGTGTCTATAATCTATCTATCTGTCCATCTCTAATCTATCTAATCTAGCTAATCTATCTATCTCTAATCTATCTATCTGTCTGTCTGTCCATCTATCTATCTATCTATCTGTCTGTCTGTCTGTCCATCTATCTATCTCTAATCTATCTATCTCTATAATCTATCTATCTATCTCTCTCTAATCTATCTATCTGTGTCTGTCCATCTATCTATCTGTCTGTCTCTAATCTATCTATCTCTATAATCTATCTATCTATCTCTCTAATCTATCTATCTGTCTGTCTGTCCATCTATCTGTCTGTCTGTCTGTCCATCTATCTATCTGTCTCTAATCTATCTATCTATCTCTATAATCTATCTATCTATCTCTCTCTAATCTATCTATCTGTGTCTGTCCATCTATCTATCTGTCTGTCTCTAATCTATCTATCTATCTATCTCTCTCTAATCTATCTATCTGTCTGTCTGTCTATCTCTAATCTATCTATCTATCTATCTATCCATCCATCTATCTGTCTATAATCTATCTATCTGTCTCTCTAATCTATCTATCTATCTATCTATCTCTATAATCTATCTATCTGTGTCTGTCCATCTATCTATCTGTGTCTATAATCTATCTATCTCTAATCTAGCTATCTCTCTATCTATCTATCTGTATCTAATCTATCTATCTATCTATCTATCTATCTATCTATCTGTCTGTCTATCTATCTATCTCTAATCTATCTATCTGTCTGTCTGTCCATCTCTAATCTATCTATCTGTCTCTAATCTATCTATCTATATATATAATCTATCTATCTCTAATCTATCTATCTGTCTGTCTGTCCATCTATCTATCTATCTATCTATCTGTCTCTAATCTATCTATCTGTCTCTAATCTATCTATCTCTCTCTAATCTATCTATCTATCTCTCTCTAATCTATCTATCTGTGTCTATAATCTCTATCTCTAATCTATCTGTCTCTCTGTCTGTCCATCTATCTATCTGTCTGTCTATCTCTAATCTATCTATCTATCTATCTATCCATCCATCTATCTGTCTATAATCTATCTATCTGTCTCTCTAATCTATCTATCTATCTATCTGTCTCTCTAATCTATCTGTCTGTCTGTCTGTCCATCTATCTATCCATCTGTCCATCTATCTATTTGTCTCTAATCTATCCATCTATCTCTGATCTATCCATCTATCTATCTATCTATCTGTCTCTAATCTATCAATCTGTCTGTCTCTGTCCGCCTGTCTGTCTATCTATCATATATCATCTGTCTAAGATCGACAGACAGACGATACAATCTAACGTACATCTGTGCTCAACTTGCTCTTCAATTTCTATTGTGATAAATAAAATCCTCTTATGATTCAATTTTAGATTTTGATTGAAAGGAATATTCCGGGAACATATTAGGATTATTATAATTTCGATTTGTCCCTCCTTTTCTTAAAATAAGCAAAAACTTCAGAGTTACAGTGAGGCACTTACAACGGAAGTGAATGGGGCCAATTTTTGGAGGGTTTAAAAGGCAGAAATTTGAAGTTTAAAATTAAATAAAAGCACTTACATTAATTCTTCTGTTTAAACATGTGTTATCTGAGCTGTAAAGTAGTTTAAATCATTGTTTTTATGGTCATATCAGGGTTTACAGCATTACATCATCATGGCAACAAAGTTGTAAAATTGGATATAACTAAACACAAAAGGATAGTAAGTGATCTCATCACACTAGAATCATGTCAATATGAATACTGTGTACGTCTTGTGGCTATACCTTTGAAACAGTGAGTATTTGAATGTTTGCGGACTGTCCCATTCACTTCCATTGTAAGTGGTCCACTGAAACCCAAGTTTTTGCTTCTTTTTTAACAAAAGGAGGGCCATTTTTGCAGTACTCAACACAATCCCACAAATGTTGTCAATTAAGCTTAACTGGTAAGGAACCTGGAATAATCTTTTAAAAATACAAAATAACTCTTTATATTCTGATATAACTGGACTCAACTTAAACTTTCACCCACTACTTTAAAAGAATAATAGACAGTATACAGTAAACGGTACACCAGTATGCCAAATCAGGCTCGCAAATGCAGTAGCTAAGAGATTTACATCTTGTAAAAATGTCACACAAATATTCAAATGAATGTGAAGTAACGCACTCAAATTCAGAAGCTGCAATCAGCATAAAGAGAGACAACATAAAAAAAAGTTGATAATTTTTCTACTTTTAATGCAAACAATACACAAAACATGATTTACACAAGTGTCATGAATCTGTCAGTACATATCTTACAAAGGTTGGCTAAAAATGCATTGGCAAATAAAAGTGCACAACTCGTCCACCTACGAACAAGACTTAAGGAGGAAGAATAAATCAAAATAGCATTTGGGATACTTCTAGCTTTCAGTACACCAAATAAACACAATAGGTTTACATTGCAATGTAATTGTCCATTTGTTAGATCAGCTATAAATGTGTGTCCCTTCGAGTGAGAGAGTCAAATTATTCACAGTTGCTGATGGGACTCAGGAGAATCAAAGCTGGTTTTGTTTCAAACCATCCAAAAAAAAAAAAAAAAAAGCAATATAACAGTAATGGACACAGACCACCTTAAGTCTAAAAAAAATACAAATAAAAAAATAGCAGATGAATTTTCACTTCCGTTATAAAATGAGATGGTTATGAACATCAAAGATCATCTGCTAACAATGATCCAGTAGGAGAAAGCTCTTAAATTAATCGTTAACCCAAAAATGAAAAATCATCATGTCGTTCCAACCCCATATGACTTACTTGAACATCATGAGGGTGAGGATATGATGACAGAATTTAAACTTTTGAGTGAATACACTTGTATCTGCTCCTGAACACACCGTATAACTGCTGCAGCTGATTTGATGCTTTCCATTTGTAAAGTTTGCACAGATGTCTCCTGTACAATCTGTACCTGTAGCATGCATCACAGGAGACCATCATCAGAGCCAGGTCACATGCTTACCTGTCTGTGCAGATATTTTACCATAAAACATTCACAATGCTTAACATCATGCAGTCACAGTCAGTTCACACACCGCACTGACTGTAAGCCAATTACTCTATCAAACACCACACACACTCATGCATGCTGTAGATCGACATTTATAACCCCACCGTCACCTTTACATGGAGAATTTGGTTGATACGTTTTTCTTACCTTCAGATAGTATGAAGACATATGGATGGATATGACTGACATGTCAAATGAAAATGATAGCATGTCATCTTGCAATGTAACCATGTTTTTACCCCCCATTAATCAAAACAAGCTCAATATTTAAAGATGATCAATGGAAAAGTAGGTCAATGCTTCAAGCCACAACCCCCCCAATTTTTAAGCCAAATTAACGCCTTTGATTCTCAATAAAAACAATGGAATAGCTACAACAATGGAAGTGAATGGAGGCAGTGCATTAACGTTAAAATACACATTGTTTCAAAAGATGTAAACACATACATGTTAACATGATTTCAGCATGATAAACGCTTACTGGGTTTACGGTGTTGAATCGTTAAGGCAATGAAGTTGTAATATTGGATATAACTTTACACAAATAAGGTTAGCACGCAATTTTATCACACTAAAATTATGTTAACTAGCATATTCTTTACATCTTTTAGGCAATACTTTTGAAACGGTGTGTATTTGAACTTATAAGGACTGGCCCCATTCACTTCCACTGTAAGTGCCTTACTGTTATCGTGATCGATGCTTTTCATCATGAGTCGAAAATATTGTTTTGTGGTAATCAACATTATGCCACAAATGCTGTCAATTGAGCTTAACTTGTATTAAACCCGAAACGTTCCTTTAATTATACAGTTTCCTTTTAACATGCCGAAAAATAAAGTGCACGAATAGCACGGACACACAAACTAAGGAATGATGCATTCTTGAGAAAGTCAGGTTTATATTTGTCATTTTAATATCAGTTTTCCTCTAACATTTGAGAAATAAAAGAAACTACACCATCTTTGCTTCATCACTCCGGTATTAGAATTCAAACCAAAACACATCCAGGAGCTGTCAGTCACGAGGGCCTCGCCCTCCAGTATTCACAAACATGATTAAAGCAACAATTAAAATAAAAAAAGAGAGAAAGAAAACAGTAATAATGTGCATCAAATATATCATATGGTGTACCTACCCGAAACAGAGCGGGTTCGTTTATTACTGCTGACAGAAGCTACAACTTCACAGTTCTGATTCCGTCCCATGCAGGGATACATTTTACCATCCACAGCTCGTCCTGTGTGGTTTCTCATAACACATGCATGCAATGGGGCTCAGAATAGGTGCAAACATAACTTGAGGCATGGCTTGTGTAACACAAAATTGGCCTCTTGTATCTCCCCTCTCGGAGACAGAAAAAGAATGAAAATGGTGAAGAAAGTTTGGCACAATGACACAGACGCAGGCTGGGGGTGAAATTGCATTATGCCTCAATGGAAGGGTGACCTTAAACTGGTTATGTTTGCTGAACTCTTCAACTCTGAGGTTTCAGGGTCTATCAAACACATTTTGCTTCATAGAACATGTACTTCAAACAAACAGTAATTTAAAGTGTTATGTGTTTCTAAGATAACGTAAGGATGAATCTCACGAACCTGTCAAGAAAACATGCAGTTCATATTTCACCAAAAATATATTTTTCACATTTTGTGACATTATTTTCAAGACAATTAAGGACATTTTCCAACAAAATTCTCATTATTGTTATCAGAAGCAGACTGGAAAGAGAAATCGGCCCTGTATTTGGGTGCGGGGGCCCCGTTTCACAGCCGGCCCACCAGGAAAAGTCCCGGTTCTCCATAAGGCCAGTCTACCCGATTGTTATACGTCCTTGTCTTTGAAAGGAGTACTTCTGTAATTCTTCTTCTTATTCTCTATGATGATTATCATTACTTTAATATGTGATTGTTTTTTAATTGTGATTTTTCGAATCAATGTAAAGTATGTTAAAAAAAACTAAATACAATAAATGTTCCCATCATAATATATCGTAAACATATGTTTGTCTATTTTAAGATTTAGGCATTTCAATTGTAGGACAAATTTCCATCAAACTGAATTGAAAAATATTTTAATAATCTACATTAATATAAATGAAGCATGAATGCGAACATTTTTAAGTTTAAATAAATACTTAACATAATGCTTCATTTATAATATGATTTTTTTTTTTTATATTTCTTTTTATTTTGAATTTCTCTTTATTTATATTAACATATATTTTTCATATATAATAAATAATAAGCGATTGTTTTTAAATTATAATTTTTCTAATTAGAATAAATTAGGGGCAGTAAAATGAAAATAATCTTCATTATTATAAATCAAGCATACATTAAATAAATACTTTTACACTAACATTTTTTTGCCATTTTTAAAGGTTTAAACATTTAAATTTCAGAACAAAAATCCATCAAATTAATAAGTAATCTTTAAAAAATAAACAAAATAAATAAAAAATATTTAAAGTTTTATTACTTTGAATTTAAAAGATTAATGCTTAACAAATTCAATGGCATTTTGATATGAAACTGAAATATGTAAATATGCTGTTTTTGTGTAAATGCAAAGTTTAAGTTTAAATAAATACATTATGCTTAATTCATAATATGTACATTTCATTAAAGACTATATTCGTTTTGTCGGAAATTTGTCATACGATGTGTTAATCTTAAAATTCAACTTTATGAGTGTACAAATACTTTACAAATGAAATAATACATCTTTAATGCATCAAATGAATGAGAATCAGACTATTTAACATTACAATAATGAGACTTAGGTTGTAAATTGTCATGATAATAATGTCACAATGCAAAAAAACTTTTGTTTTTATTTTCTTAAAGCAAAAATGTTGTATTTTGCATCTGAATTTGAGGTGAAATATGACCGGTTTTGTGAAAAGTCACCTGTATGTGTCTGAATGTAAACCTGTTAAGAGTATCCTAAATGAGTAGTTTGATCTGTAAAACTACACCACAACACATCAAATATGCACACGAGTATGTATGTGGGGTCACCAGATTTGCCTCTACAGTCTGTCACATGTTTTGACAAATGTGCATATAATAGCATTTAATACACTACTATAGAAACACTACGCTTACTACGGGTGTTCACCATAAAACCGCAAGGCTTTGCAAGGTGTTTTTGAAGGATAAAATAATCAGCTCAAGTCAAACAGAGTCTGCAGAGATCCTCATTTAAACACGTCTACGAGAGGTATGACAAGCTCTTGTTGGGTTGGCAGGTGCACCATCACAGTGGAAACCCTTTGGCACTGCTGTGAGCCTGGTACGAGACAGCAGGAAACGCATCAAGGCAATCAAGTGCGTGTTTGTGTTTGTGTGTGTGTGTGTGGCCTTAATAGCAACTCAACTAACCCAATCAAACTGGGTCTTAAACTGAAGTGTGGACACGAATGTCCATGCTTATCGGTTCAGCGATGCCATTCTCAGTTATTTTACTTACTCAAACTACAAACCACGGCAAAGTTGCATACATCAATTGCATATGAAGTGCGCCATGCAGAATTGAATGAATAATATGCATGTTGCTGTAGTGATGGAGTGATAACTGGAGCTATAGCTGGTACTACTGTCTACCTTGTATAATACTGTATATAAATGAAAAGGCAAGGAATATGAATATGAAATAAAAACATCTAAAACAAGTAAGCATCAGAGGGCAAGGAATGGTAACACAGTCAAAGGTCAACAAGCAGAAATTCTCCCAGCAGTGTGTGTGTGAATAAAACCAGGAATGTGGAATCAAATAAAGGACAGTTGGCAGTATGTGGGAGGGGAGAGAAATGATCACACGTTTGGCCACTGTTTTGCCACCACTGCTTCAGGAGAGGCATCCAGGCACTGGGTTCTGTTTGGGTTTAAAATGAGCTTGTGGAGGGTGTGGTCAACCTCTTCCCAATGTAGACCCTACCAAAAAAATTAAAAATAAACAAATAAGTCATAAATAAATATTTTTACTGATATAAAGTTTTATTTTGTAATCTATATTTAATTGGTATTTAGTAGGGGTGTGACGAGATCTCATGCCACGAGATCTCTCGATATTACAATGTGACAATATGCAAGTACTGTAAAAAAATATTGCCATACACCGCGGCTAACACAAGCACTATGCAAAGACACCTACAGAACCACCACAGCTCTCAACTAAAATCCACCAGGTCTGAAGAGACTCATGCAGTACCGGCGCTCACTATAAGCAGATTACGCAGTCTGCGTAGGGCACCAACTTCCTAGGAGGGCACCATCTTACCCTAGGAGGGCACTAGAAAGTACTTTGCCCTTACTCGCACGTTATACGTTATTCAAGGACCCGAAAGCAGTTGCGGAACACAGATGATCGCTTTGCGCTCATCAACTCTGCCTTTTACTTAGTACTTGGTTTTGGATCGAAAAGGAAATTGTGGTATCGCAATTAAAAGACCACTCATATATATATATATAGTGTTAAAATATCGCCCCGTTCTCGTGAACCCAGTATCGTGTATCATCTCATGAGCATATCATTAGGTGTACATTTTTTTATTTTTGTTTTCTCATTAGGTTTCCAAATGCAAATTAGCATTTTACTATTGCCTACACTCCTGGGCACCAACAAATTGGTTTTGCAATTTTGGTCCAAGCCCAAAATTGCAAAACCTTAAGCTTTTAATGGTCTCCACATCAAATCATCTGTCAGGATATTAGCAAGAATTAAACACATGCAGAGATGTACAAATGCATAATATACTGGACGCCCCACCAAGAGCGAACCACATTATAGTGACCACAAGGAGGTTACCACATGTGCAGGGATGGATTATGACTTGCAAAGGCCCTGGGGCCCTCCTCTACCCAGAAGTTGTTGAGTTCATTGCCAAAAGGGTTTTCAAGCAGGGGTCATGCAGCCTTAAAGCCCAGGGCACCCCCGGGCAGCCAAGGACCCCCTGGTAGTCAAGGGCCCATGGGCACAGGACCCATTGGCCCGGTAGGTAATCCGTCCCTGCCCATGTGACTCTACCCTCCGTAGCAACCAGGCCAATTTGGTTGCTTAGGAAACCTGGCTGGAGTCACTCAGCACGCCCTGGATTCGAACTCGCGACTCCAGGTGTGATAGTCGGTGTCTTTACACACTGAGCTACCCAGGCCCCTGGGGGACATTGTATTAAAAACATAAGATATGTAAAAATGGCTATAAAAAAACAATAATCAGGCATTCCCAGAATTCCCTGCATGACCCAGTCCATTTCAAGGTATTTTATGGGAATAGTTATGTTTCTTCTTATTTTTAATATCAGTTATATACACTACCGGTTAAAAGTTTTGAAACACTCATTCTTTATTATCATTTGTTTTCTTCACATTTTAGAATAATAGTAAAACTATGGAATAACATAAATGGAACTATTTATGTGGGCTAAAGCACATAACTTGTAATCAGAAGGTTGCTGGTTCAATCCCTACAGCCACCACCATTGTGTCCGTGAGCAAGGCACTTAACTCCAGGTTGCTCCGGGGGGGATTGTCCCTGTAATAAGTGCTCTGTAAGTCGCTTTGGATAAAAGCATCTGCCAAATGCATAAATGTAAATATTTTAGCATCTTCAAAGTAGTCCCCCTTTGCCTAGAATTTGCAGAAACATACTCTTGGCATTTCTCAGGCAACTTGAGAAATCAGGTATCACCCTGGGAGGCTTTTAAATAGTATTGAAGGAGTTCTCTTCTATGTTAGGCACTTATTAGCTGCTTTTCTTTATTATTTGGTCCAAGTCATCGTTTTATAATGAGATAAAGTAACATGTTGGCACAATTATATTTTGGTCTACAAAACTAATTTCAAACATCTATGCAAACGCCTTCAGATCAAAAAAATTTTAAGATCATGAGAAACATTTCAGTCAAGTGTTTCAAAACCTTTGACCGGTAGTGTATATTGGGGGTGTTAGTTCATGTTTACTGCATTATTTAAATCTCACATGTGTTACCCTGATGGTGTTTATTGTTTCTGTGAGTGACTGTCTCTACATGTTTATTGATCATTACTCCAGGAAGAGCCACTATTGATGAACTTCATGTCATCATGTGCTCTTCTGTAATTTTTATGGCGATTAACAATATCTTATAAAGTAAAAAGCAGATTTTACAGTTTCAGACAGTTAATATAAATTTTATGTTTTACTGTAAATTGAACAGAATTTTTTTTAGGTTGTTCTGTGAAGTTGTTTACATTTTTACATCATTATTTTGGCAAACAAAACTGCCTTTTTTTATTATTATTATTATTTGCACGATGCGTTGCATACTTTAAAAGTTTTGTTAATAAATTCAGCAGGCTTACGTATCATGAATGTGAGACCAAACCTTGTGTTTCTTAAATTCAAGCAGATGGAGGGCTATATTTGGGGCCTATAAAATGAAAATGCAAAGCCAGAAAATAATAATAAAAGTGATATTGTTATTACATTTCAAAAATAAGTGAAAAGACCAATAATATTGCAGATTTTGTGCCACTGAAATGCTCATTCTACATTACAGCATTGATTTGGAGTTGGATGTAGATGTAAATTTACTGGTATCAACAACAGTAAGGTTATCTATAACATCTATAAGAAGTAAAAGTTAACACCTAATTCATGTGAGTAACAGTGTGACTGAGTTTGAACTCCTTTCATCAGGTTTTTATTGATTCAAATGAGTATAACAAAATCAGTTATATTTGCTTGCACTCAAACAAACATATTTTAGCCTATTTTTTATTTTTAGGATTTTCTATTTCATCTGAAAAAAACAAAAATTGTGTTTTGCATTTGCCCTTGTGAAAATGTAAATGAATTAATTGATTTATTGTTATAGTTTTAACAGTGGTATTTGTAACAAGACAATAGTAAGCACATGGAAGCATGGATCTTCTTCACTACCATGGTTAGGTGTAACATGATTTCTATAAAACAAATTATGGCATTTTTGTGGTTATAAAAAGTAGACCTACTCCAAACACATGTAATAAGTGTTCTTTAGTTACATATAACTTATCCGATTGGAGAAATTGGAAAACTGTGACTTGTTCACACTGTATGCTTTTAATTCAGTAAAAAGAACTGATTCATTAGAAACATTTGTTGGGGAATCGGACTCCACTGGTCATGCCTTATCTTCTTATCTTATCTTTTTATTTAATTGCATAAAAAGGACCGGTTCAAAAGAGTAATTTGTTTGGGAATCGGACCAGACTGTTCACATTGTATGCTTTTAATTCACTAAATTAACCTATTACTTAGAAACATTTGTTGGGGAATCGGACTCCACTGGTTGTGCCTTATCTTCTTAAACAACCTAAAAGAACCTATTCATTAGAGTGATTTGTCTGGGAATCAGACAACACATTTTTATTTAATTCCGTAAAAAGAACCGGTTCAAAAGAGTCATTTGTTTGGGAATCGGACCAGGCTCACTAAATTAAACGATTACTTAGAAACATTTGTTGGGGAATCGGAGTCCACTGGTCATGCCTTGTGTTCTTAATTAACTTAATATAGCCTATTTATTAGAGTGATTTGTTTGTGAATCAGACAATGCATAATTTTAATTTTTGTTTCTTTTCAAAATGTATATATTAACAATATAAATATGCAACTTATTTTATTAACTTTGCAGCAAATTATCTCAGAACGTTATATTGTAATTAAAATGTATCCGCATGTTGCACGCATGCTCACTGCAGTTCTATATACAGTATATGAAGTTATTAGTGTTCTACAGTACACACACATGTACAGCTGCAATATGGTGTATGTGTGTGTGTGTGTGTGTGTGTGTGTGTGGGCACTAACCCCAATCCCAGTGCCAGGATGTGGGTGAGCAGCAATGATGGCATGAACACTTTGAGGAACTCAGTGGAGAACACGCCTCCTTTCTTCATAGCACCAGTCTTCCTCATGCTTAGAGACACTGATCCAGAGCGCTTCGGGTGACGGAAATGAAACTCCCTGCGACAGGAAAAAGATGATGTTTATATTTACAGTTGAACTGTATGACTGTGCAATCAAGTACTACTACAAACTTAATCTTCATTTAAAAAACTGTATCAACTGTTACAGTAACTCTGTTTTGAGTTTGATACCTTGCAAGGAACATTTAATTTTCCTAGAAACTAAGAAATATTTGTTAAGTTACAGACTTTTATCCAAAGTGATTTTGCAGTGCATTCTAGGTATACAGAATCAAACCTATAACCTTGGTGTTGCCAGCAGCATGTGCTATAACACCCTTTATCTCCAGCTGAACACCCTATCTTGGATATGCTTGGATATACAGTATCTCACAAAAGTGAGTACACATGAAAAGTATACCTTTTCATGTGACAACACTGAAGAAATGACACTTTGCTACAATGTAAAGTAGTGAGTGTACAGCTTGTATAACAAAATAACTCAACATACAGCCATTAATGTCTAAACTGCTGGCAACAAAAGTGAGTACACCCCTAAGTGAAAATGTCAAAATTGGGACAAATTAGCCATTTTCCCTCCCTGGTGTCATGTGACTCGTTATTGTTACAAGGTCTCAGGTGTGAATGGGGAGAAGGTGTGTTAAATTTGGTGTCATTGCTCTCACACTCTCTCATACTGGTCACTGGAAGTTCAACATGGCACCTCATGGCAAAGAACTCTCTGAGGATCTGAAAAAAAGAATTGTTGGTCTACATAAAGATGGCCTAGGCTATAAGAAGATTGCCAAGACCCTGACACTCAGCTGCAGCACAGTGGCCAAGACCATACAGCGGTTTAACAGGACAGGTTCCACTCAGAACAGGCCTCACCATGGTCGACCAAAGTTGAGTGCACGTGCTCAGCGTCATATCCAGAGGTTGTCTTTGGGAAATAGACATATGAGTGCTGCCAGCATTGCTGCAGAGGTTGAAGGGGTGGGGGGGGTCAGCCTGTCAGTGCTCAGACCATACGCCGCACACTGCGTCAAAATGGTCTGCATGGCTGTCATCCCAGAAGGAAGCCTCTTCTAAAGATGATTTTGCTGAAGACAAGCAGACTAAGGACATGGATTACTGGAACCATGTCCTGTGGTCTGATGAGACCAAGATAAACTTATTTGGTTCAGATGGTGTCAAGCGTGTGTGGCGGCAACCAGGTGAGGAGTACAAAGACAAGTGTGTCTTGCCTACAGTCAAGCATGGTGGTGGGAGTGTCATGGTCTGTACATAGCATGATTCCCTCCCTTCGGAGACTGGGCCGCAGGGCAGTATTCCAGCATGATAACGACCCCAAACACACCTCCAAGACGACCACTGCCTTGCTAAAGAAGCTGAGGGTGAAGGTGATGGACTGGCCAAGCATGTCTCCAGACCTAAACCCTATTGAGCATCTGTGGGGCATCCTCAAACGGAAGGTGGAGGAGCACAAGGTCTCTAACATCCACCAGCTCCGTGATGTTGTCATGGAGGAGTGGAAGAGGACTCCAGTGGCAACCTGTGAAGCTCTGGTGAACTCCATGCCCAAGAGGGTTAAAGCAGTGCTGGGAAATAATGGTGGCCACACAAAATACTGACACTTTGGGCCCAATTTGGACATTTTCACTTAGGAGTGTACTCACTTTTGTTGCCAGCGGTTTACACATTAATGGCTGTGTGTTGAATACTGTTACTTACTTTGGAGGAATGTTTTCTGGTCGACTGGACCAGTCTGCCACCCAACCCTCCCCTTTATTCATGAGAATATCCTCATCTCTGTCCTTCTCCACACTGTCATCATCTGACTGCAAGAGACGAGACGAGTTGTAAAAACACAGTTTTATTTCATATTTATTTCCATTCTCTATCACTATAAGACTGCAGTCGAATAATGACTCTTCCAGTAGATTCTTATATTATATGTGGCGCTCACCTGAGAGTCTCTCTCGCTCTGCATCTCCACATCAAACATGATCTGTCCCTCATCCTGATCAGGACTGTGTGGTCGTGGTGGGCTGTAAAAACACAGAGCAAATGTAAAATACAGATCAGAGGAGACATAACTGCTGCCAACAATGTCTGGAGTAAATTATGATGTATTAAGCTAAAAGCTAGCATTGTAATAAAGAATAAGAAATGTGATTCTTCTTTGAATCTGATAAATAAAATTCCTTATTCAATCTGCTAACTATATAAAGAACAATGAGGGCATCGTTGAAGGTTTTTCCACTCTCTCCTCCCTATTAAACGTGCCCTCTATGGAACGCTCTTTCTGCTGGAATGAAAACCTGCTCACATGGAAACTTTGACCATGATTAAAACCTTCTATTCCACAGCATGTTTGCACACACGTGTTTGCACTATTTGCACGGTGAATGAATTCGTTCCATTCAGACTCGTTACTTTTAAATGCCATTTAAAATTATGCAAACAGATAACTGATAACAGAGGCATTTCATGGAAAATAAAAAGTCTAGAGTCTGAGAACCAGCTCATTATATGGTAAATGGTCTGCACTTATATTGCGCCTTTTTTAACCTTAGAGGTTACCAAAGCGCTTTACACTGTGTCCCATTCACCCATTTCCACTCACACTCATACACCAATGACAGCAGAGATGCCATGCAAGGCACCAGCCTGCCTTGGGAGCAACTTGGGGTTCAGTGTCTTGCACTTCGGCATGTGGAGTCATGTGGGCCGGGAATCGAACCGCCAACCCTGCGATTAGCAGCCGACCCCCTCTACCACCTGAGCCACAGCCACCCCGAATTAGAGTGATTCGTTTGAGAATCGGACTACAGTGTTTTGCAGTGTGTTTGGAAATCACTAAAGCTGATCTGAGTGATACGTTTGAGAATGAGTCGCTTAAGTATCAGACACCATTGGTCATGCTGTATATTTTTACTTCCTAAAAAAAGAAATGGTTCGTGAAGAGTCATTTATTTGGGAATCAAACCACACTGGTCATTCTGTACGGTTTTATTTCGCTAAAAAGAATAGACGAATAAGCGTCATTAGATCGGGAATCAGACGACACTGGTTTCACTGAATGTTTTTGATTCACTAACAAGAACTGGCTCATAAGAGTAATTTGTTTGGAAATCAGACCAGACTGTGCTTTTAATTCGCTAAATTAACTGATTACTTAGAAACATTTGTTGGGGAATCGGACTCCACTGTTCGCGCCTTATGTTCTTAATTAACTTAAAAGAACCTTTTCATTAGAGTGATTCATTTGTGAATCAGACAATGCATGTTTTTAATTCAGTGAAAAGATCCGGTTCAAAAGAGACATTTGTTCAGGAACTTGACGACACTGGTTACGCAGTATGTTTTCGATACACTAGCAAAAACTGTCTAAAAAGAGTGATTTGTTTGGGACTCAGACAACACTGTTCACACTGTATGCTTTTAATTCAGTAAAAAGAACCGATCCATTCGAAACTTTTGTTGGGGGAATCAGACTCCACTGGTTGTGCCTTATGTTCTTAATTAACTTAAAAGAACCCATTCATCATGAGTGATTTGTTTGTGAATCAGACAACACATTATTATTTCATTCAGTAAAAAGAACCAGTTCAAAAGAGTCATTTATTCAGGAATCGGATGACATTGGTTGTAGGTTTTTGTTCACTAAAAATAACTACCACAGGAATTATTTTTATGTGGTAGTTCTTTTTAGTGAATAAAAACCTACAACCAATGTCATGACTCCAATGGTCGTATTGTTTTTAAAATTCATACAAATAAAATACGACAATCGGCACTCCGCTGGTAGAGCCTTATCTTTTGAATTCATTAAAAAGAACCGATTCATAGGAGTCATTTGTTTGTGAATTGCACAACACATTTTGAATTCACTAAAAAGAACCGATTCATAGGAGTCGATTCATAGGAGTCATTTGTTTGTGAATTGCACAACACATTTTGAATTCACTAAAAAGAACCGATTCATAGGAGTCGATTCATAGGAGTCATTTGTTTGTGAATTGCACAACACATTTTGAATTCACTAAAAAGAACCGATTCATAGGAGTCGATTCATATGAGTCATTTGTTTGTGAATTGCACAACACATTTTGAATTCATAAACATAACCGGTTCATAGGAATTATTTGTTCAGGAATTGAACAACATTGATTGTGCTGTATGCTTTTGATTCAATAACAAAACAAGAATCCAGTATTTTGTATCTTACCTGTTGCAGGATGAGCTGCTGGGGCTGGACTCGTGCTGGGCATCCAGCAGGATTTTCTCCATATCTCCATTGTGGATGGAGGAGGAGGAAGGTACATGCTCCAGTCCTCCTGTCAGAACCTCCTCTTCTTCCTGTACGGCCTCCAGGGCCTGGGACTCACCTTCATTCCCATTCTCCAGCAAACAGGGGTTCTGTGGCTGAGTGTTTCCATTCATCTCCAGTTCCACCCAGGACCCTGAAAACCAATGATGAATGAATGATCCGGGAGGACTGGGGAGAAAGCTTTGAGCTCTGGAAGTCCGATTTTGTCTAGATCAAATGCTTGTACTTTATTTCAAAAGTATTTGTTTTCTATCTAAATATTTCTGATTTTTTTATTTAAAAAATGTGTTCAGATTACAGAGACACAAACGCAAATAAAGTTTTGCTCAATAAGGAACTTCAGAGTAATAAAGCAGTACAAGAGAACACATCTCTCTGTTGACACAGTGCAAACATGACACATAGCATCTCGACTGATGCTCACTGTTGCCAGGCAACACCGAAAGATACACAGACAGGTCCCACGATGCTTTAATAACATGATCTGGAGTGATGTGCGGTCCTCAAGACATCTGAACACGTTTCCCCTTTGCGAGATGCATCTGCTGTTTTTCATCAAGTTCAGTTTATTAGTAGCTGATAATAACAAAGAACACTACACCAAAGACTGAACTCGATTGTTTTTGCCACGAGTCATGACACTAGTGTGTTCTAGGTGGTTGCTTTAGTAAGTCCAAGTCAAAAGAGTCTCTGTGATATTCTGATATGGGCCTGTTGCCATGACAGTCCCAAATTCCACAGGCTTTCCATGAGAGAGGCATCTGTTGTCACATTGGATCCTAACAATACAAACTTAAGCAACAAACTCTCCCAAAGCCCCCAGCTGCAATATATACAGCTCACTTAATCCCAAACACTGTGCAAAGAGGAACATCTTAATAAATGTATTTAAAAAAAAATAATGTACTTTTAGAATTAGAGATATTTCAGCAAGCATCCCTATTACAATTGCTGATACTATTATTGATCTCAACAAAGCCCACTGTACTGCATAAGCCAGGCTGTCCCGTATTTTGCCCCAAATTCAAATTTTGTCCCATATTTATTCAGCGAAACGGTCTAGGGTGATGGATTAAATGAACTAGTTCACATGATGGTGCACTAATTCACCTGAGCCTCGTGCAACAACAAAAGGGACTTTGCCTTCTTTTTTGAACAGTAACAGTGCTAATTTATCTGTTTCTGCTGTTTATATTTCAAACCACGAAATAAAACTGGGTGTTTTCTAGATTTCTTTGTTATATATATATACATACACCGATCAGCCACAACATTAAAACCACCTGCCTAATATTGTGTAGGTCCCCCTCGTACCACCAAAACAGCACCAACCTGCATCTCAGAATAGCATTCTTCTCACTACAATTGTACAGAGTGGTTATCTGAGTTACCGTACACTTTATCAGTTCGAACCAGTCTGGCCATTCTCTGTTGACCTCTCTCATCAACAAGGCATTTCAATCCACAGAACTGCCGCTCTCTGGAAATTTTTGGCACCATTCAGAGTAAATTCTAGATTGTTATGCATGAAAATCCCAGTAATACTCAAACCAGCCCATCTGGCACCAACAATCATCCACACAATTATCTAATCAGCCAATTGTGTGGCAGCAGTGCAGTGCATAAAATCATGCAGATACAGGTCAGGAGCTTCAGTTAATGTTCACATCAACCATCAGAATGGGGATATTTTTTGGGATCTCAGTGATTTGGACCATGGCATGATTGTTGGTGGCAGACAGGCTCATCCCTGCACAGTTCGTGCCCACAGATATAAATGGGTCATTGACATAATAACGTTGTTCGAGGTGATACATATTAGAAATATTTTTCAAAAATCTGGTTTAAAAACACATGTCAAGTTCGTAGACATATAATTTTTGAGTTCATGTTGTTTTTACACATTTTTTGAAAAACATAAATAGCAATTTGTATAAAAACATTTATTGAATGACTTTAAAAATATCATGTGGTGCAAGTAAAAGGTATTAAAATTGCTTCCTTGCACCCAGAATACATGAGTGCTCACAACTCCATCACTATTAAAAAACATTTTCAAACATATGTTTCAAGTTAAAAAAATAAATACATTTAAATTCCATGAATTTATAAGTCAAGAATATTGATACGTTTTCTCATGGTTGCACCAAATGACCTGAACCAAATGTCTCTTTTCATTCAAATGTAATGATATTGGCAATTCATTATATGACAAAATAAGTATTTGTTTTTAAATCGTCACACACATTCTTGTGGGTCTAAAGAGATCTTTTGTTTTATGATTTTTGTCACTTGACAACATTTCTACCTACATGTTGGTTGTGCCACATGACATTGATTAGATGGACAAAAGTTTTTCAAATATTAATCATATTTTTAAAATAAAATTGTTTCACTGAATTAAACAATTATAATAATAACAATAAAAGATGATTCAGCACAACTTGGACGGTTGCACCACATGATATTTTTTACTTTAAGCCCCAGAAACTCAGTAATTGAAAACATGCTCACCAAGAGGTGTATTAAAGTAAATTGTTTTGTGTGAATTGCATTTGTATTGTATTTTTGAACAATTTATTTTCAAATCGTGCGGCTTGAAAAGTGTGCTATTTTATTCTCAGTGATCCGACTGATGATTTTTACAGGGTAGATAATAAAACAGCCCAAAATTCTAGAGTCTTACATTGAAAAAGTGACCCGACCCATAAATACAGACCAGAATGTAAATAATAACATCAAAATAGAGAATTGTGCATAGACTCTTGACTTTTGCCAGTAAGTAACCACAAAGCAACCACCTAGAACACCCTAGCAACCACTTAGAACACCTTAGCAACAACATCGAAACATCTTAGCAAAAACCCACAATCCTCTAGCATTGTGGCGGCGAGATTTCCTTCAAAATTTTTTACAAATTTAGCTATTTGTTTTGGAGTCTTGGAAACATCCTGGCCACATTTCCACACAAGGTGGTGACGTACTACATCACGTGTCAAAATATTCAAATGAATGCACAGATAATACACCAGTTTACTGTTATTCAGTACACACAAGCTCGAGTTACAAGAGTTTCTATCTGCTGCTGCACCGTTAGCGCGATGATCCTAGAGTTGCTCTAATGGAATCCGCCGCAGCAGTGGAGCGGGTTGGAGAGGATTATGTAATCTCGAGCACAGCGAGGTAAATCAGTCAACTCACTGGTTTTCACTCTCCCTCCCTTCCTCTGCTGTGTTTGTAACCCAGATCTGTCTCTGTGCCAAAATAGATAAACCTACATCACTGAATACTGTCAAATACTAACGCTCGTTTTCAAGAGTTTGCACCTTCTGAAAGATCTCTGATGGTGTCAGCGGAGTAAACAAATCCATTATATTTACATAAACATGACAAAATGACAGCTAAGAGCAGACTGTCAGAGGCTGTGTCTATAAATGTAGTGAGCTCCCTACTTAGACAGCATTTACCTGATAAAGCTTCAGAGATACTATATCCTTTCAAACATCATATAACGAATTAAAATCAAATCAAAACCACACAAATTGCAGAGAGATATTTAGCCTACAACCTATCAATGTCATTATTTTTTCTCTGTTATGTTGTTTAGGCTGGATATTTTTTACATAAATTATTAATCATAATTAAAAATGACTTACAGTAGAGAAATATATGTATATTGGTGGCCAAATTTTGGAATAATGTAGATTTTGCTCTTATGGAAAGAAATTGGTACTTTTATTCACCAAAGTGGCATTCAACTGATCACAATGTATAGTCAGGACATTAATAATGTGAACAATTACTATTACAATTTGAAGTTAAACTACTTCAAAGAGTTCTCAACATGTGAAGTAATGACAGCTTTGCAGATCTTTGTTATTCTAGCTGTCAGTTTGTTCAGATCCTCAGGTGACCTTTCACCCCACACTTCCTGTCTTGTCGGGCACTTCTCACGCACGTTACAGTCTAGCTGATCCCACTAAAGCTCAATGGGGTTAAGAGCTTTTTGCATAACACTCTTTTCCAATGATCTGTTGTCCAGTGTCTGTGTTTCTTTGCCCACTCTAACCTTTTCTTTTTGTTTTCGGTTTCAAAAGTGTCTTTTCTTTGCAATTCTTCCCATAAGGCGGCACCCCTGAGTCTTCTCTTTACTGTTGTACATGAAACTGGTGTTTAGCGGGTAGAATTCAATGAAGCTGTCAGCAGAGGACATGTGAGGTGTCTATTTCTCAAACTAGAGACTCTGATGTACTTATCCTCTTGTTTAGTTGCACATCTGGTCTTCCACATCTCTTTCTGTCCTTGTTGGAGACAGTTGTCCTTTGTCTTTTAAGACTGTAGTGTACACCTTTGTATGAAATCTGCAGTTTTCTGGCAATTACAAGCATTGTATAGCATTCATTCCTCAAAACAATAATTAACTGATGGATTTCTAGAGAAAGCGGTTTCTTTTTTGCCATTTTTGACCTAATATTGACCTTAAAATATGCCAGTCTATTGCATACTGTCGCAACTCAAAAACAAACACAAAGACAATGTTAAGCTTCATTTAATGACCCAAATAGCTTTTAACTGTGTCTGATATAATAGCAAGTGATTTTCTAGTACCAAATTAGCAATTTAGCATGATTACTCAAGGATAAGGTGCTGGAGTGAAGGCTACTGGAAATGGGGTCTGTCTAGATTTGATCGAAATGTCTTGTTTCAAATAGTGATGGTGCTGTTATCAGTAATGTCCTGACTATACATTGTGATCAGTTGAATGCCACTTTGGTGAATAAAAGTACCAATTTCCTTCCGAAACAGTAAAATCTGTACATTATTCCAAACCTTTGCCCACCAGTGTAAATGAATAAGAAGTTCCATCTAAATTCCATTCAAATCTGTAATGATTGTCCAAGAACTAAGAGTATTAATTTGGTACATTTTTAAAATAGACTATAACTTCTGTAACAATAAATGCATTTAAAGCTATATCCAATATTTCTAGACTTTAGTCAGTGCAGCATGCTAGAACAAGTCTAGAAAGTGTACTTGTTATAGTTGAGGAAATACTTTGCTCTTTGCTTGTGCAACCAATTTTTGAAGGCAAAGATGGAATGTGAAAAATCTGGTAAAACTAAAAAAATAAAATGGGCTGAGGCTGGGCTCACTGGACATACCAAAAACAGTCTTTTAACAAATTCTTATACTTTGCAGACAGTAGCACATCAAAACAACTGATGAAAAGTGATTATGTACAATTCTACTACATAAATGTAACTTATAACATATGCTAAAAAACCCTGAATAATTCACTGTTATAAATAGCTGTACAAATTTGCTAGGTCTTGTAGTTGCCCCTAAAAAAAAAATGCTTTTGTGAAAGTGTAACTACTATACAATTTATGAACAACCTTTCAGAAAGGCACAAAAATGCAATGCCCAGCCAATAACCCAAATAAATTGTATCGGTTTATTTAGTTACTCACACGCCCGCCCGCCGTCTCCATTTTTATCATTTCCCCTCTTTGCCTTGTTTTGATATTTGCTTAGCCCCGCCTCTTATGCATATTAACCTACTGTGGAACTAGTGATTGGCTTGCGTTGCTTCAATCATTCCAAGTTGCTAAGCAACGCCACAGCGATTCCCGCTCATACACGTTCTCATTCGCGCTCGCTCTATGACGTAACCACGCGTTCCCGCCCTCTCAACCCTAACCGAACGCACGAGCGAAGGAGGAAATTCCAGCCAATGAACGAAGTGAAACAATAGATGTTGCATAACAGCGTTTTAAAGCTCAAGAGAAGCATAAACACGCGACTTTAAAGCGAAACCAGAACCCCTCCCGAGTTTCTCCTGCAGAAATGCAAAAGTTTACCATTGAGGCCCGGTTCTTCATTGTTGTTGAGCTGCGCGGCGGCTGCGGTGGACATGTTACCTCTCCAGTCACTTGCGCCCGTCAACACAGCGCGTTACAGCCAACCCCTCGTGAGCGCGCACAACCATCTGCGGCCCCTGAATGGCCCCACCTGAGCGCACGTGTGACGTCAGCACATTCAGAACCACTGTGAAAATGCGTTGGCAGCAGTGGCGTCTCAGGGTCATTATTTAGTGTGGGGCATAAACAATCATTTAACAATCAATTATTTGACCTATCTTTTGAAACACTGACAAATAATTATAAATTATTTCAAAAAAGAAACAAGATTTTTTTTTTACCTAGTGTATTCCCACTGCGCATGTGCTACGTTTAAAAAAAGCAGTGCATTGTTTCAGCCAATTATGCATGCATGTAATAAGAGCAAACATCATGTTTAGAGCAGAATTGTCACTTATTTTAGTGGAGTAACTGTGTTAACTGAGCTTCACAGATGTGCTTCTCATATTGCACTTTATGTTCACATCAGGACTATGTAGTTCTGTGAACTTATGCATGTGAACTTTAAATGTGAAGTTTAAAAACCATGTTTTAGCACAGCTTTTGATTGACAGGCAGATGTTACACACCAGAACTCATTGGTTTCACCGGACTCAAACAAGGGGAGTCAAAAAATCATAAAAGCCTATGGACTGTCATGTATGTGCCATTATAATAGATGCTACGCTCCTCTATGCCTATGTACTTATAAAATTAAAACAAGTATGACTGATAAAAATAGACAATGACAGAAATTTTACAGAGAGTGACGAATAAAGAATGTTTTTTTTTATGCAACCTCTGAACATGATGCCACACAAACATCCCAAATAATTTAATCTCAGAACAAAACACCACTAAGACGTGCACATCCATTTCAAAAAGCTCAAGTGACCGTGAAAGTAAACCACAAATAGGCAAATCGTAAAAGGCTGTGCATCTTATCTCACTACCTCGAATGAACAGCATAACAAAGCTAATCAAAACGACAGACTCCCAAAATTTAGCAGTCATTGATATCTAATACAAACCAATGCATCAACGCACAACAACTCAATGCAATGGCATACAATTCATTGAAATAATGAACAGTGCTTAACTAATCCAACCAACAGCACATTAGAAAATAAATTGCTTTTAAAACTTTCCAGTGAAGTTTACTATGAAGGTCTGCAGTCAAGAGCTGTAACAGCTGACATAAATATGATCAAAGCTTTTGATTGGCTCAGGGGCAAAGGCAAACTTCCCCTCAGGCTATCATTGAGCGCTAGTTGCACATCAAAATGATGATGCCATGCAATTTGCACAAAAGTGCCACCTCTGGTCCACCACTTGCCCCTAATGTAGAGGCAGCAAACCTTTGTACTCTAAGAACATGTTATAGTTCATGTAGTTTAAGTAATTTTATGAACATAGAAACTTTGGGACAATTCCTATATCTTTACGAACAAAAAAATACCATGGATAAGCAATTATTTGTGTGTGAACATTGTTACATGGTAATGTAGGTTTTGGAAAGGTACCAAGGTAAGGCATTATTAGAGTACCATGTAAAAATACTGTATTGTGTCTTAATTTCACCATGGTTTCTTGGACATATGCAATGGGACGGTATTCTTTGAAGTAAGTATTAATATGCTATCATTCAGTACCAATTTTGTCTATCTTTCTCCCGACCTGTATACACTGTATGAAAACCTAAGGAATTATATTGCTGATTTTATGGACAGCCATGGAAAATCAAACATGTGACGGTTGCTATGCTGTTGCTGGATTGTTACTGGTGGCTGCTAGGGGGTTGCTTGGGTGGTTGCTTTTATCGGTCCAAGTCAAAAGAGTCCACCAACAAAAATCACACATTTGATGGTTGCTATGGTGTTGCTAGGTTGTTCTTGGTGGTTACTAGGGTGTTCTGGGTGGTTGCTTATTTGTCCAAGTCAAAAGAGCCCACCACCAGCTAAAATCATACATTTGACAGTTGCTATGCTGTTGCTAGGTTGTTCTTGGTGGTTGCTTATTGGCCCAAGTCAAAAGAGCCCACCACCAGCTAAAATCATACATTTGACAGTTGCTATGCTATTAATTGTTGCTAAATTATACATTTGACGGTTGCTATGGTGTTTCCAGGTTGTTCTGGGTGGCTGCTTATTGGCCCAAGTCAAAAGAGCCCACCACCAGCTAAAATCATACATTTGACGGTTGCTATGCTGTTCTTGGTGGTTGCTAAGGCATTGCGAGGTGGATATGTTCTTCCAACACAAGTCTTTGGATTTTATTTTACCAACTTTATGGTCAGCCAGCAAAAATTTTACATTTGACAATTGATATGCTGTTACTAGGTTGTTTTTGGTTGTTGCTATATGACCCAGGTTCCTCCTTCAATATACATTTATGGATAATTTTATTTTAGTCATACAGTGAAAATTGTACATTTGGATATTGATATGCTGTTGCTAGATTGTTCTTTGTGGTTGCTAAGGTGGGCTGGTTGTTTGCTACGTCTATAAGACTCCACCATCAACATAAATCTATGTATTTTTTTGTTGTTGCACATTTTATTTATATCTTATGGTCATCCAGCAAAATCTTTACATATGCCGATTGATATGCGGTTGCTAGGTTGTTCTTGTCAGTTGCCACAACGATGCTAGATGGTTGCTAGGTTGATATGACTCTGGTTCCTCCAATGAAAGTTATTGATTTTTTTGGGGTTATTTCCCATTTTATGGTGATACATCAAAAATCGTACATTTAAGTATTGATATGCTGTTGCTAGGTTGTTCTTGGTGGTTGCTAAGGTGGGTTGGGAGGTTGCTAGGTGTATATGACTCAGGTTCCACCTTCAACAGAAATCTATGGATTTTTTTGTTGTTGCACATTTTATGGTAATCCAGAATGCTTTTTACATTTGACGATTAATATGCTGTTGCTAGGTTGTTCTGGTTGGTTGCTAAGGTCTGGCTAGGTGGTTGCTAGGTGGATATGACTCGGTTTCCTCCAAGGTAAGTTTATAGCATTTTTTTGCCCATTTTATGGTCATAGAGCAAAAATCGTACATTTGACTATTGATATGCTGTGGTTAGGTTGTTCTTGGTGGTAGCTAAGGCATTGCGAGGTGGATCAGTTCTTCCAACACAAGTCTTTGGATTTTATTTGACCAATTTTATGGTCAGCCAGCAAAAATGTTACATTTGACAATTGATATGCTGTTACTAGATTGGTTTTGGTTGTTGCTATATGACCCAGGTTCCTCCTTCAATGTACAGTTATGGATAATTTTTTTTAGTCATACAGTGAAAATTGTACATTTGGATATTGATATACTGTTGCTAGATTGTTCTTGGTGGTTGCTAAGGTGGGCTGGTTGTTTGCTACGTCTATAAGACTCAGGTTCCACCATCAACATAAATCTATGTATTTCTTTGTTGTTGCACATTTTATTTATATCTTATGGTCAGCCAGCAAAATCTTTACATATGCCGATTGATATGCGGTTGCTAGGTTGTTCTTGTTGGTTGCTACGACGATGCTAGATGGTTGCTAGGTTGATATGACTCTGGTTCCTCCAACGAAAGTTAAAGATTTTTTTTTGGTTATTTCCCATTTTATGGTGATACATCAAAAATCGTACATTTAAGTATTGATATGCTGTTGCTAGGTTGTTCTTGGTGGTTGCTAAGGTGGGTTGGGAGGTTGCTAGGTGTATATGACTCAGTTTCCACCTTCAACAGAAATCTATGGATTTTTTTGTTGTTGCACATTTTATGATAATCCAGAATTTTGCTGCATGTTTTATGGTAAGCCAGCAAAAATGTGACTTTTGACGATTGATATGCTGTTGCTAGGTTGTTCATGTTGGTTGCTGTGGCGTTGCTAGATGGATATGACTCAGGTTCCTCCTTCAGCGTAAATTTATATTTTTTGCCCATTTTATAGTCATATAGGTAAAAATAGAACATTTGACTAATGATATGCCGTTGATAGGTTGTTCTTTGGTGGTTGCTAGGCATATATGACTCAGGTTCCACCTTCAACATAAATCTATGGATTTTTTTGTTGCAAAAATTGTTCATTTGGCAATTGAAATTCTGTTGCTAGGTTGTTTTGGATGGTTGCTTATTGGTCCAAGTCAAAGTAGATCACCATCAGTGCACATTTGACAGTTGCTATGCTCTTGCTAGGTTGTTAAGGTGTTGCTTGGTGGATATGACTCGGGTTCCTCCAACTTAAATCTATGGACTTTTTTTTTGTTGTTGCCCATTTTATTGTCAGCCAGCGAAACTCGCACATTTGGTAGTTGCTATGCTGTTGCTAGGTTGTTCTTGATGGTTGATGTGCATAGCTAGGTGGTTGCTTACTGGTCCAAGTAAAAAAACAAAAAAACATTAGGTATTTATGATACTCTGGTCTATCCATTTTATGGTCACTTAGCAAAAATAATATGGCTGATCGCTTATAAGTGATAGCACACCTCTGCTTGCTTTTCATTAGTTAACCACTAAATAACAATTAAATATGATTTTGTACATTTTTGAAACATCATTTTTGTACATCAAAGCAACAGTTCTCTTCTCTTAATTTATTGCTCACCATCATCACTGTTGTCATCCACCAAAATGATGTCTTTTAGGAGATATGCTGTGTAATGTTCTCTAATCTGCCTTATGATGATATTTTAACAATAATGACAATTAAATTGCACTTTAATGTGTTTTCCTTAAACATCATCCAGAAGCAAAAATAACAAAATTGGTTATTAGACTTAAAATTTAAGTTTTATTTTACATTTGGGTTTTACAACTATTAGGATAAAAGGGAACATATATCAGGGTTTGTTCATATACAGCAGGCCAGATCATGTAAACGCGCTACAGTATCATTCTGCACCACTCAACAGCTCTTGGACAGTCACATGACTGCATTAAATACAATGAACACTGTCAAGGAGATAATTTCTCGATTTTTGAAAATTCATATAAAAATATCTAGAGCATTCACTTTACCTCATAAGAACCATCCTGTATTAAAAAGCTGCAAATAAAAAGATACACTAGATGCCAAAACCATAAGACATTATAAACATGCACATCAGCACCAACATTTACTTAAGACTTAAAACATTTGTGTCTCCATATAAAACAATAAAAAGAGACAGATCAAAAGTCTCGTTTCCACAACGATATTGCATAAAATTAATGCCACAATTAGTTGTATCCACTAGGGACTTTATCAGAAATAATGCACTGTTGCTATTTGGGAACCCTGCTTCAAGTCAATTGCACTTGTGTACGAATATCAGGCATTAGACTTTTGGGTGCGGGAAAAATCCTGTTGCCCAGGCCTGAGTTCTGAGAAGGAGAATGTACTTTAAGTGGGAAAAGAGAAGGTTATTTTGGGGGGAGACCAGCGCATGAGTTTCACCTTAAGAAATTGATTCAGTGTTAATCATGATTATGCAAACTTATTAAACAGGATTCTAGGGTTGCGTAGGTCAGTTTGGTTGAGAGTTTGAGATTTTGAAAATAACTTGAACGTGTTCCTGTTAAAAAGAATAGTTCACCCAAAAAATTTAAATAGTCATCATTTACTCAACCTCGTGTTGTTCCAAACCAATATGACTTTTTCCATGGAACACAAAAGGAGAAATGTTGAAGAACGTACCGGCCACTCTTTTCCATTTTATTAAAGTGAATGAGGACTGGGACTGTCAAGCTCCAAAACTTATCAAAAAAAGCAACATAAATGTAGTCCATGTGACTTGTGTGTTATATTCCATGTCATTTAAAGCCACACGACAGCAGTTTGTGAGCAACATAAAATTTAAGTTGTTATTCACTGAAAATAAAACAAAAAGATTACAAATAATGTGCACTGATAAGTCTTGTGATTAAACAGATTTGATATTTTTATCTACAGCAGAGGGAAAGATTTTCAGTGAATAACAACATCAATTTCAGTCCGTTCCTCACATAAGCTATCGTATGGCTTCGGAAGACTTGGAAAATAGTGCAGGAGTCGTTTGGACTACTTAATGGTGCTTTTGTTTTTATTTGGAGGACTTATTCACTTTAATCAGATGGAAAAAAACAGCATACAGAATTTGGAATTTGCCATGAGGGTGAGTAAATAATGACCAAATTATCATTTGTTTGAGGAGGGGCTGAACTATCACTTTAAAGCTAAAACTGACAGGTCAATGACGTGCAAAATAAAGACCAAATACAGAAATATGAAAAACAAAAACAAACAAACAAAATAAAAATCCCTTCGGCCAACAGTGTTTCAATTAACATAATATAATAATCCAAAGGTTCTCTCGTACTACAGTAGTTAATAGTAAGACTATGAGTTGCAGGAGAAAAGTTGTGCATGGATACTAGGTTAGAACTGATCCCGCCAAACTCCTAGAGCCAGGAACAGGGATGAACCAATTTAAAAGTCCTGATTCAGTTTCTCCTGGAATATGTAAAGGTTATTGACTGTCGCCAAGGCAACGATGTTATCCTGAGGATGCCAGGATGTGTATAGGATCTTTCGGCTGAAGTCGAGGCAGTCCACGCCGATCTCGTTTCTCTTGCGCCTGCTGCCCGCACTCACCCGCCAGGTCTTGAGCGGGCAGCCAGGCAAGCCGTTCTCCCACGAGGCTTCCAGGGTCACATCGCGCTGGCCTTCACGATCAAACATCCGGAAGAAGTTGTTATAGGAGCCGGTCATGACCTCACTGAAAGAGGAGATGAATTATGTTTTTTGATTTTTGACTTTTATATGAAAATGGACAACAGTTTAAGGTAATGGTATAGCTGGAATATCATTGAAACCAAATAGCCATTGTAACATTTTGTTTTACTTCATTTTAAATCGAAGCATGTTTGCCACGCTGTTTTTCAGCAAATAAACAAAGGAAGAGTGATACTCTATTTATCCATCAGTCTCTCTCTCTCTTTCTGTGTGTATGTGTATATATACATGTAGAATAATGTACAGATTTTACTGTTTCGGAAGGAAATTGGTACTTTAATTCACCAAAGTGGCATTCAACGGATCACAAAGTATAGTCAGGACATTACTGATGCAATTTCACTATTTGAAAAAAGTCATTTTGATCAAATCTAGAAAACCCTCCAATGTGGCTGAACTAAAGCAGTTCTGCAAAGAAAAATGGGCCAAAATGCCACCACAGGTTTATTAAAGACTGATCTTCAATTATAGGAAGCGTTTGGTTGCAGTTGTTGCTGCTAAAAGGTGGCACAATCTTTACATATGCCGATTGATATGCGGTTGCTAGGTTGTTCTTGTCGGTTGTCACGACGATGCTAGATGGTTGCTAGGTTGATATGACTCTGGTTCCTCCAATGAAAGTTATTGATTTTTTTGGGGTTATTTCCCATTTTATGGCGATACATCAAAAATCGTACATTTAAGTATTGATATGCTGTTGCTAGGTTGTTCTTGGTGGTTGCTAAGGTGGGTTGGGAGGTTGCTAGGTGTATATGACTCAGTTTCCACCTTCAACAGAAATCTATGGATTTTTTTGTTGTTGCACATTTTATGATAATCCAGAATTTTTTTTACATTTGACGATTAATATGCTGTTGCTAGGTTGTTCTGGTTGGTTGCTAAGGTCTGGCTAGGTGGTTGCTAGGTGGCACAACCAACTATTAAGTTTAAGGGGGCAGTTAGTTTTTCACATGGGTTATATAGGTGTTGGATAACTTTTTGGTTAAAAAAAAAAAACTAAAAAATAAACAACAAGAAATCAGGAAAATCACTAGCTTCTCATCTTAATTTTTAACATATTTCTCCTCACTGTCGCCACCTAGTGATAATGTGATATTGTATTCGATAGAACTTTTAAGTTGCGGTATATTCAATAATTTTATAAACTTTGCCGTTTTTAATCTTTGTGGTTAAGTTTAGAAATAGGGATAGTTGTAGGTGTTATGGTGATTCACATACAAGGCAAAGGACATTTTTGCCTCGCATTGCTCGCGCGAGTTTGACCGCTGCATTATAAATGTGTTTAAACTCACGTTCATGCGAAGTAGGTAACGTGAACCCGCGAGTATTCCCCCTTCTCTTCTGGAAAAGGACAGGATGAGGGGCTTCTACCACTTGGTTCATAGTAAAGTTCAACCAATAGCTGGTATCAAGTAGATGCGCATATTTTCAGAATTTACCAGGTAGTCCAACTTCCTCGCTCAATTTCCTTCAAGCAATATCTTTTTTCGTCCGATCTCTGTACATGTATGACGTTGTGTCATACAACTCCGGGTGCCCACACACCGCTACAACAATTTTTTCATCCATTTTTCCAGATTTCTTCTGCTATTATGTCATTACGTCAGTGACATCCGGACCATCTCAATACTGATAGGCTTTCGCGACAACGTGTCATGCGGATTTTTACACGAATTAAGCCAATGAAGCGATTTCGCGTGTTCCAGTCGTGCCGTTCACGCTGCAAATTCGCACCTTAGAATTGACTTTGTATGTAATCGCGCCGTGCGAAACGCTTGCTTCGTGTTGCATGTGAACGCACTATAAGGATGCTCCAAGTAATGCCCCATTGGATCATAAAGCAATTCTATTGGTTAAAAGGACAATTAATATCCTATTCAATCACTGTATGAATTATGTTGTCTTAACTGTGTAAATATAACATAAAATAACTTTTAAATTATTTGTCACATATCATATTATTAAACCGAAGATATAAATGCTGAAATTAAACATTTATCTGTTTTGTTTTCTCGATTTAGCTCACAAGATAACCGGTTAGCCTATTAGCTTAGCAAACCACTAGAGTTTTCTCCTCTTAATTTTTTTTAATTCAGTTTTTAATATTTGTGTTTAAGGTTAGTAATAGGGGAAGGGATGGTTGTAGATGCAAGGATGCTGCAAGACTCCAAATAAACACAACAAAGTGTATGAATGTAACATCCAACCAATTGCAGTGTGTGTGTGTGTGTGTCTGTATAAGTCAGCACTCTGTTAGTGACAGATAAAAGCATCAATCCTCAATAGATCCTCTCTATACACAGTTCATGTCTGTTTGGGGTTTGCTTTGGATTTGCTTTTATCATTATCAAAATATACAGGAGCTCATAGCTGAATGGGATATGCGGGGTAACACTTCATAGTGACGGCTCACACTGAACATTACGGTACATGAGTCTAACTTCAAAACATCATCTCACCTGTCATCACTCCTCCAGCAGCACTCGAACTTATCAAAGATACAGTCGTTCTCATAGAGAGAGCACAGCTTACTTTTGAGATAACCATGAACCTGATGAGAGACGAAGAAACATTAATGTCACATTTGTACGATATTCATAGTTTACATTTAAAAGACAGCAGCAGGGAAAGCTACTCATGAATATTTCAATGAATGGATGTTTACAGAATGAATAAAGTATTTAAAATGGGCAATTAGATCCACATTACAGTAATATCAAACAATTAGGCCAATAAACGTCCTTCTAAACATCCTTCTACTCACAATAAGGAAGTAAAAAAAGTGCCTTTTTTATATTACAGACAACTTTTCATGTTTCATTCAAATTCCAAAGCATGAAACCCCATATGCATATGCTGTTTCTTGTTGTCTTTAACATTCTGAGCTTTATCTTAACCTTTATAAATCCACAGTGACTGAAAAAATTGTATCCATGAAATTTCACCATTAAATACCAGCAATGGATTCCTGTCGCCATCTGGTGGTCAGAGTAGACCAAGCCGCAATATCGTCATACCTCGTAAGTTTCCACCGGTTGACTCTCCATGTGAAGGTCCCAGATCTTGAGGGTCAGGTAATCTCTGGTCATCATGTATCGTCCGCTGTGACTGAACTTCACGTCTGAGATGGAGGAGATGATTTCAGAGAAGAAAGAGCGTGTGCTGGGGTCTTCAGGCTCCTCGAACGCTAGACGTGGAAGAACATAGTGATAAAATAGTTACAAGCACACCGAAAAAGCCTTGAAGTCGAACCGATAGTGGTTTTGCCGATAACGATAAACAAGGTGGTGGAAAAAGCAGATAACCAATTAATTGGAGTCTTTTTTTTTTATATATATATATATTTTTTAGGGCTGTCAATCGATTCAATTTTTTAATAGAATTAATTACATGGTGTCCCAATTAATTAACCGCGATTAATCGCATATACAAATATTTGCTAAGAAAACCCCTCATATAACAATAATTCAATATATAATGAAATAATTATACATACTTATCTTGAAATATTTAAAAACTAATAATATATACACTCACCTAAAGGATTATTAGGAACACCTGTTCAATTTCTCATTAATGCAATTATCTAATCAACCAATCACATGGCAGTTGCTTCAATGCATTTAGGGGTGTGGTCCTGGTCAAGACAATCTCCTGAACTCCAAACTGAATGTCAGAATGGGAAAGAAAGGGGATTTAAGCAATTTTGAGCGTGGCATGGTTGTTGGTGCCAGACGGGCCGGTCTGAGTATTTCACAATCTGCTCAGTTACTGGGATTTTCACGCACAACCATTTCTAGGGTTTACAAAGAATGGTGTGAAAAGGGAAAAACATCCAGTATGCGGCAGTCCTGTGGGCGAAAATGCCTTGTTGATGCTAGCGGTCAGAGGAGAATGGGCCGACTGATTCAAGCTGATAGAAGAGCAACTTTGCCTGAAATAACCACTCGTTACAACCGAGGTATGCAGCAAAGCATTTGTGAAGCCACAACACGCACAACCTTGAGGCGGATGGGCTACAACAGCAGAAGACCCCACCGGGTACCACTCATCACCACTACAAATAGGAAAAAGAGGCTACAATTTGCAAGAGCTCACCAAAATTGGACAGTTGAAGACTGGAAAAATGTTGCCTGGTCTGATGAGTCTCGATTTCTGTTGAGACATTCAGATGGTAGAGTCAGAATTTGGCGTAAACAGAATGAGAACATGGATCCATCATGCCTTGTTACCACTGTGCAGGCTGGTGGTGGTGGTGTAATGGTGTGGGGGATGTTTTCTTGGCACACTTTAGGCCCCTTAGTGCCAATTGGGCATCGTTTAAATGCCACGGCCTACCTGAGCATTGTTTCTGACCATGTCCATCCCTTTATGGCCACCATGTACCCATCCTCTGATGGCTACTTCCAGCAGGATAATGCACCATGTCACAAAGCTCGAATCATTTCAAATTGGTTTCTTGAACATGACAATGAGTTCACTGTACTAAAATGGCCCCCACAGTCACCAGATCTCAACCCAATAGAGCATCTTTGGGATGTGGTGGAACGGGAGCTTCGTGCCCTGGATGTGCATCCCACAAATCTCCATCAACTGCAAGATGCTATCCTATCAATATGGGCCAACATTTTTAAAGAATGCTTTCAGCACCTTGTTGAATCAATGCCACGTAGAATTATGGCAGTTCTGAAGCCGAAAGGGGGTCAAACACAGTATTAGTATGGTGTTCCTAATAATCCTTTAGGTGAGTGTATATATATATATAACTAAAAAATATTCAGATAATTAAAATGCTTTACATTCTTGTAGCAGAAGAGTTCATCATTAACAAGATACAAAAAGCGGCTTTAAAATACAATGTATTGTTTACTACCATATTATTGATCATAAGATCATTGTCACACAGTTCACAGTAATCATTACACAAGTGAATTTGTCAATCAGTTGGAGATTTATTATGAGGGCTTGTTTAAGGACCCGTCAATGTACAACTGCATCAGACATGCTTGTGTAGCGTCTCGGGTGCGTTGCGTCATAAAAATAAAACTTTTAGGTCACTGTGTCAAGTTAAATCTAGTTTAATACTCAATCTTTAAACGCATCTTGATCCCTTTGTTCGCATTTGCGCTCCTTCAAGTGTTTTGAATGCAAGAACGTAATGCATGTATGTGTTGTGGGTTGTTTTCTTCGCTGTATAAACTGCGCATTGCTCACACAGCTGAAATTTGACATACTGCCCTCTGGAGTAAACAGGTGGTACTACAAGCTTGCATTACTCAGGAATCCTCCTTATTACAGTCCGGGGGCATTGCGATTAATTTCGTAAATTTTTGGAACGCGTTATTTTTTGTAAAATGAATCGCACCGAATTAACGTGTTAAATCGACAGTCCTAATACATTTATATATATAAAAACACACACATATATAAATATATATATGCAGACTAAATTTTTTACACCTACTTTACTTATTCATATGATTTTATAATCAGCCAATCATGTGGCAGCAGTGCATAAAATTATGCAGATATGGGTCAGGAGCTTCGGTTCATGTTCAAATCCATCCATCAAAATTGGGAAAATGTGATCTGAGTGATTTGCACCATGGCATGACTGTTGGTACCAGGTGGGCTGGTTTGAGTATTTCTGTAACTGCTGATTTTCTGGGATTTTCACACACAAGTCTCTAGCGTGTATAGAGAATGGTGTGAAAAACAAAAAACATCCATATTGCGGCAGTTCTGTAGAAGAAAACGCCTTGAGGTCAACGGAGAATGGCCAGACTGGTTCGAACTGACAGAAAGTCTACGGTAACTCAGATAACCACTCTGTACAATAGTATTGAGCAGAATAGCATCTCAGAATGCACAACATGCCAACCCTTGAGGCGAATGGTCTACAAATGCAGAAGCCCAAATTGGGTTCCACTTCTGTCAGCCAACAGCAGAAAGTTAACAGCTCTCTCTTGTGTACATAACATGCCCTATATGAAAACCCCATCAAATTAGGTCTCTGTTATTTCCTGAGTTAACCGCTCTCTCGGTTCATTTTTAACCGTTGTTATTAATCGAGCAAATTCTTAATGCCGGTTAACTGTCTACATCCATAAAATATTTACAATATCACTTAAAGTTGATTTAAAAACTTCTATTCTATCTATTTATTTGCAAAATGGCCAAATATACTGTATGCCAATTAATCGGCCTGGATGATATATTGGTTCATCACTAATGTGGATGTGGCCTAAAAGGCTGTGAAATATGGGAAGATTTTACTGTGTATGTGAAAGGATGTCACTAACATTTTGAATGCTGGTCACACAGAGCCGACGCTCTCATATCACACAGTCGCACTGAACCCTTGCTGCTGCCGTACACAAACGTGTTGCACTGGAGCGGATGAAACTCTGATGCCGTGATCACCTCTGTCAACTCCTCCATGTTAGCCGGCTTGATATCAACAATGTCTGAGAGCGGTCAGTGGTTAAGAGCTAAACTTCAGATAAAACATGAAATATTAAAGCAATTCAAAACAATATTGCCCAATAGCATCACAGCCCACTTCACATCATCTAATCAAATCCAGATGGACACAAACCCGCCCTCCTTTATTCACCGGTGAATATCCAGTTTCCCATAAACACATCACATTATGGAACTTAAATGTGGGTCAATCCTATTTCATGTCGTTTAAAGACCTCGCTGGAAACGACACAGATCTAATGTCCTGTTGTTAGCGTCGCTATATGTGTGTCAACACATACACGAAAAAACAGGATACTGAAGCTTCGGTCGGTGAAGTCCAGGTGCCACAGGTTGATCCGGAGGTCATCAGCAGATAGATAAGTCTCGTTGTCACTGTTTACTGAGATGGAGTTGATGTGGTACGTGTGAGCATTGGCGTAAACGCGTCTTGGGCTCGCCTCCACCATCAAATCCATCGGCTGGAATACTGGAACCTGTGAGGAATCATTCGGGCTACGGTTACATGGAGATTAATGATACAGAGAGAGAGCAGTGATGTTATTATTGATAAGAGTCCTATTTTATGTGCCATCAGTCAAAGTAAACAAGAGCATGTTCGTGTCGGAACAAACCCGTAGTGTTGTCAGTGATGAAGGATGCCTGAAGCGCCCATCTTCCTCTTTCAGGTTATACCCCTCGGGTCTCTTGTCTCGCTCACTGATTTTCCATAGCTTGATGGTTTTGTCTACATACAAGGCAATGGTGATGTGTTTTAGTAAAAAACATTGTTTGCACATTTCACAGCAGAAAACATAAATAGGGCTCTATGATTTGCGGCAACCAGTCGTGAAAATCGAATCAACTACAGTACTTCACGGAATTTGACATGTATATCGGATAAAGCCTTATGCATAATGTATGAATTCACAATTAATCAAAATTCAAATCACAATATGTCATTGTGATGGTGAGCCTGTGGATCAGTCTCCCATCATGGAATTTTACTGTGTTCCAAGGACACTCCATTTTGCAATATTTATTGGGATTTATTGTCCAAATATTTGTATCCGTCCTATTCATTGGCGTTTTAACTCTCATTTATCTCTTGTTCTTATGTATATATTCCACTGTATTCTATTTAAGAATGGAATTGAGGGTTAGTTTGATATAAATTAATGGTTTGTTGCCATTAGCAAAGGTGGGAACATTTTGTATTTAAACCAGCTGCCACTAGTGGAGAGGAACAATGAAAAAAGATGGACGATGAGTGTTTGGAGCACATGGACAAGGTTGCTCACGCTGCTTGAGTGCAATATACTCCGGCCTCCATTGTTTAGGGTGGTGAGTTGGTAATGCGCTCTTAGTATCAAAAACAGGCATGCGACCTTGGTTTTATGTTCGCTTTTAAACATGCACATTTTGCACCTCTGATTGATTAAACATATTTTGGAACGCCATTCCTTCTCCTGGTGTGATCTCTCCTTGTGACCGCTCCGGTCTCTATCACAGTCCTAGTGTGATATTAGCACGCTGCACATGCAGGCTTTTTATTTTTATAATTAAAACAAAGCCGTTGCGTTTTTTTTTATCAATAGGCGATATCGCAAAATGCTTATCTGGGGGTGGAAAACTAGTCAAATACACACAGAAACTGAAAGGGCTTCATTGAGTTTTGCTCAATACGGCTTTGTCTACATTAATCCGGATACATTTGAAAAAAGTGTTTCAGTTTCAACGCTCTCGGCCGCTTTCAAGCGTTATTCAAAAGTTGCTCGTCCACACTGAAAGCGTGTGAATGCGCTTAAATCCCCTCACGGCGCATGCAAATCAACGTTGCATGTACAGTCTGAAACACAATTGTTCTCGTGTTCTGTCGCCGGACACCAATTCCGATTAGAATTCCCGTTGCCAATTCCGATTAGAATTCCCGTTGCCTTTGAAGGAATGCAATGTGAATGTACAAAAGTAACATTTATCTTTAACAATGCTATCAAAGTGAATATCAGGCACAACAGCACTGCTATTACACAGGGCGCAAACATCTTGATTGCTTTGATTAAATGAATCACATGACCACAAATTGTTTTCAGAAATCATAGTTTTCCCAGACCACAGTTTTTACGACGCGAAGATGGCGTATTCAAATGTATTCACTTGGAAGAGCGTTTTCAAAAAGCTGTTTTCGCTGACAAATACGCTGTTTCAGTGTGGACGGAAGGACAACACGTAGAGAAAAAGATGCGTTTTCAAACGAAAGCATACTAGTGTGAATGTGGCCTGAAGCGTGAATGCAGCCTTTCAAGCTTAATCGCTTAAGACCACATTTCGGTTTCAATCTGAACTCAATCAATAGTGTAGCCTTAATGAATACCTATACCAATGTCTCAGAAGTCAAAGTTTGCTGGTTTCAAAGCATTTGCAATGGTTTTATCCCATCATGTATAGGTGGTAATTGCTGCTTTCACAACGGTCACATCTGTAACGTAGTTTTCTTTCGTCAATGTGAAAACAAGAACGATGATAAATTTAATATGACATGTTCTTAGTAATGCCAATACCCTTCTACATTCTGTAGCTATCATTATTTCTGGATAGTGCATTTGCATTCAGAGTTTTGATGAGTGATGATAATTACACTGTAAATAAACCATAGGATTTTCATATCTACATTTTCATATTTAAATCGATTTGCAGACGGGTTTTAATGGGTCATTCAATATCGGCGGCCGATACATAGGTGCATCCCTAAAACAAACACATCATTTGTAACTAACCGTTTGTTGACAACAGGAAGTGTGCAGCATTTTTCTGAGGAAGCCAGCGGATCTTGTTGATCTTCTCCTCGATTTCCAGACTCTTCAGATAGTCGAACTCAGGCTCATGACTTTGGAACGTGCTGTAGACGTTATAATCCGCACGGCACTGCGCAAGACTCTTACTCTGACAAAAAACACAGATGTTACTCGTTATTCAGCAGCATGTCTTCAATGGTGCCGGCAATTGGCATCATTGACCGAATAGTCCGCTCAATAATAAACATTTTGTCATTATTTACACTCCACATTACTCCAAAACCATTAACTGTGTTAATTCAGCTCTTCTATATGCAATGAAAGCACAGAGTGTCTGACAACTGTCATGGACGAAAACCATAAGAGAAACATAAAAGCAGACTTTTAAGAACTCAAATGGTTTCGGTCTATTCCTCACATAAAGCTATCATATGGATTCAGATGACTTGGAATATAGACGTAGTTGAATGGATTACTTTAATGGAGCTTTTTTAATACATTTTTGGAGCTTGACAGCCCGAGTCCCCATTCACTTTCATTTTATGGAAAAGAGCAGTGTTTACAATCTTTAAAACATCTTCAAAACACGTTTGGAACAAGGATGAGTACAGACTAAAATCTAACATTTGGTGAACTATTCCTTTACATTTACAGTGATCCTTCAGTAATCCGTCTTACCTCTTGTTCCTGTTGGAAGATCACTATTCTTCCACCCCTGTCTCCTGTGGCCAACAACTCCCCGGAATGATTAAACTCCACCGCAGAGATGATGTCAGCTAACAACACACACACACAATACTGATTGAATAATTGAAAAAAGCAACTATATAACCATACTATTTCACTGAGTATTCTCAAGAACATAAGTGACTGTTTGTATTTGTGTGTGTGGGCATATGCAGAGCCTGGCATTAAAAGGCATCTCTGGCATCTGCAGGCACAGTACAATCCAACAACCCCCAACCCTTCTCTCCCTAAGAATAACAATTTCTCTCTCGCTCTCTCTCGTATTACTGTGGTGTGCAGCAGGGTGGTGCTGGGCAGTGCCATGTTCTGACTCAGCTCTGAAGAACAGGCCGTTTGTTTACAACACATGCACAATAAACCCTCATATGACTACACTTTGAGAAACATATGTTGTTTTGATCCGTCTACAGTCCCCTAATGCAGATAAAGTTAAACAGGACCTCTCACTAATTCATAATATAATATAATACATCAAAAGTATTACATTATATTATATTAAAGGGGACAGTATGGAAAATGCTAATAAAAACAAAAAGGACTGATTTGTAAATTATATTCACCCTTGCATTACATTTGTGTTATTTCAAATCCACTACTACAGCACATTATTTGATGTTTTACCTTGTGAATTTAATTATTATTATTAAAACGCTCATTACACACCAGATGATTGCAACCCGCTCCAAAATGTTGAGACAGTTGAGCGTTTACCACTATGTTACATCACCATTTCTTCTAATAACACTTAAGCGTTTGGACACTGAAGACACAAGTTTGTTTAGATTTCATCCATTACGCAGGTCTTCAGCTGCACAATTATATGGGGTTTTCGTTGCCGTATTGTGTACTTCACATTCAATAATGTGCCACACATTCACAATTGCAGGCCAATCTAGCACACGCCATCTACTTACACAGCCATGCACTTGCAATCCGGGCATTATGTGGTTTGCCAATGTCCTGCTGGAAAATGCAGGGACGTCCCTGGAAAACACTGCATCTAGATGGCAGTATGTTGCTCTAAAATTTGTATAGATATTTCTGCATTAATGGTGCCCTCACAGATGTGCAAGTTATCCACGCCATGGGCACTAACACACCCGCATACCATGACAGACACTGAATTACAGCTTGGATGGCCCTTTTTCTCTTTGGCCCAAAAAACCTGAAATGTGGATTCGTCGAACTACAAAACCCGATTCCACTGTTCTACTTTCGATCTCAGATGAGACCAAGCCCACAGAAGTCGCCAGTGCTTTTGAACAGTGTTGATGTACAGCTTCTGCTTTACATAGAAAAGTCTTGGAGTTTGCTTGACAAAGGTTTACCCGAAGTATTCCTGAGCTCATGTTGATGATATCCATAGCAGATTCATGATTGTTTTTAAGACGGTGACGTCTGAGGGATCAGAAGACGCATTCAGAAGTGGCTATATTGTGCACTGTAGAGGATAAAATGCCCCAAATCCTTTCCATTTGACTTTGGGGAACATTGTTCTTAAAGCACTGGATTATTTGCTGACGCATCTGTTGACAAATTGGCGAGCCTCAACCCATCCTTGCTCTTAAAGGATCAGGCTTTTTAGGAGGTGATTACCTCACCTGTTTAACATCTCATGATTCAAATCACGTTGTTATTTCAACTCGTTAGATTGTTAATAGTCCTAATTTGCCCGTCTGAACTTTGCTGGAGCATGTTGCAATCGTCCGATTTGAAATTAGTGTGTGTGTGTGTGTGTATATATATATATATATATATATATATATATATATATATATATATAAATGTAATTCAGAACGTAAAACATCAAATAATGTGTTGTTGTAGGGCTTTCAATATAGCACAGGTTTAATCGAATTTATGAATCAGTCCTTTCTGTTTTTATTAGCATTTTCATCACACTCACACATTGCCACGATACCATCATTTTCACACTGGTGCTGTATTCATGTTCAAACCGAATAACACCGGTATTACCTCTGGTTGAATGCTAAGAGGTACTATGGTGTCATTTTCGTTAAGCAATAGCCTACACAAAAACGCAAGGCAGCATGATTTCAAACTTTGAACTGGAAAAAATGAAGTGCAAATAAAATGTGAGTTGTGAAAATGGCTTTTCAACAGTTGTGAAGGGCAACATCTCTTTGCCAACGAACCTACTTCATCTGTGCAGTCTCTCCATCATGTGCCACCAGTCAGGTGCAAATACATCAATTATTGCGGGTTTAATGCAGGTGTTCTATTCCCTTTCATCCCAGGACCCAGTTTAGCTGCTTCAGTAGGGTAATGACTTTGAATGTGAGTGAATACATTTGTTTTGTTCCCTGCTAGGGCTGAAATATGTTCACGATATTGCGATATGACATATTTGCGTACCGTCACGCAAGAATCCATCCATGACAACAGGTGGAAAATTACTAATACAAATTAAGATCTAAAAACTATTTTAAATGTAAACAAAATAATTATAATGATATAATAATCATTGAAATAATCATGTTGCAATAATTCATGGTTCACGTTGAACGTGTTTTTGTATTATTTTATGATTTAATCACAGATGTATAGAGGCTAATATAAAGTGGCCCAGCAGAGTTGCGCTCACAATGAACTGAACTCAGGGCACTTCCTGAGCTGAGATGTCTGAGGTCATTTGCAGCATTCTCATAGACGATACTATCCTTGCAAAATGTTTTCCGAAGACTGAAACAAAGATTGAGAACACTTTACATACGCGTGCTCCACGAGACGGCGAGCCTCCAAACAAACAGCACATCAGACATGAGCATAGACGGCTTTTCTGTTTCTTCAAGTGCGTGTCTGTGTGTCTAACAGCATTTCTTGTGTCATTCTGAAGCCAAGACGTCTTACAGTTACTCACCATGCACATTATATTCACTAGCTGCAATTAAACATCATCTGTCAGTGCGCGTACTTTGCTGCCGTGTAATCTGATACGTTGGTAAATAACATCTGACATCTTTCAATGCATTATTTAGATTCATTTATTATGTGTCGCAAACTCTTAGGCAACTATTCTTTAAGGTTATTTTATTGATATTGGAAGTTCCATTCTTAATGTTTCCCTCTTTTCCCCATTATAAAAAGTCACACCAGTGTTGCCCTTTGTACAGAGTAAAATCGGTAACACCGTGGCGACTGTACTCTCACAGAGAAATCGTAAGGATTCGTAAGAGCTGCATAAATCAATAAAATTGTACGAGTTTGGTCGTACGACTTTGTACATGTTTTACAACAGCCAATCAGGTGACTCTCGCTATTCTCCTTCTAAAACACAACAATCCATCATACATTACATATTCTTTCTGCTTCATATTATGCTTTGGGACTCTATTCTAGGGTTTGGGTATGGATATACAATTAAGAAACACGTACACAACATCTGACACACTGAACTTTCACTTCCGCCTTACACATCTAGGGATTTGCACGTCAACAAGTCGTACAAATGTATAGAAACAACCTCGTATGACTTCATACGAATTAATCACCTCTTACAAATTCATACGACTTTTCATGAGATTGAATTGGATTTTTCAATGATGGCCAAATGTTTTCGGAGTTGGGATTGTAAAACCAAAGCCACTTTTAAGAACAGGGTTCCCACGTCTTTTCAGCAATGAACATCCTTGAATTTTCCATGACCTTTGTAGTCATTTAAAAATACTGGATCAGGATTGCACTCGCAAAGAGCTATTTCTCACCAATAAAATATGTCCGATTTAGCATAACTTACTATAGTGAAGAAACTGTATTCGTCATAGAAATTTCCATGAATGTTTCCAACTTTACGGCAAAAGAGAACAAACACAACCAAGTTTTCCTAAACCTACGTTTCCCCCCAAAAATGTCTATAATTTCTACTAAGAATTTCTACAAGCCTATTTCAGTTATTAAACAAATATTATCGATAATTACAAAAAAAACTGTATTAGTAAAACTGTAGTAACTTGGTATTAGCCACCAAAGAAATCTTCAAATCAAGAAATTAAACAAAATGACAATATTTCTGAAAGCTTTTTAAGTTTTTATACTATTTGGTACTATAACTGAACTGTGGTATTTTAGAAATGTGTAATTATAGGTACTACGATTATCACATCATGTAAGTAGTCAACATGTTTTGTTGCCTTTAGAATTCCACAACAGAAAATATCAGCCTGTTTGTATCCCTGGAATCTTGCAGGTAACATCAGGAATGTCTTACCTTCAGCTACATCATCATCCACTGCCCCTTTGACCTGGGACAAACACCAGCTGCTCGGACCGTCTACATCTCCTGAAACCGAAGACACATTCACACTGTATGTCCAACATGAAGACCACATTGAAAGAAATATTCTGTAGGTTTACGTAGTTTAAGTCTTTAAAATCTTGATAAAATTGATTAAAAAAAAAAAAAAAGATATCCTCTAAGATTGACTGGATTTGGAGGAAAGCTGTTTAGTCCAGTAGCCTCTGCCAAACATCTGACCACAACAGCATCAAACATGTGATTATCTGAACATGAATAATAACATTGAGAGGTGGGGCTTTGTTTCTATGAACAAGAGGTGCAATTCAAATCAAATGTAACAAACCCAATCACTCCTCATATACAACATACTTAAAATGACCTAATCAGGCGTCTCGAAATAAAGGCTCAATTTAATTGCAGTGCAACGCATAGCTGAACATTACATTCATGCATGTATTAAATGAAATATTAAGAGTTCACTAATAATAAGTTTTACGTACCTTCCATGCTGGGAGGGACCTCGATCAATCCTGGGCCTCTTTATTTTCGATCTTGATTTCCAAAGCGTCAATTGTTCTTACTCGATTATTGAAGAAAGATATTTTGATTAGAGAATAGCGTTTTTGTTAAAAGAGGTTTGATTTCATAATTCCCTCAGTACAAAAGCGCGTTTAGTCTCTCTATTAGATCCGCACAGTAAACATTTCCCACGCACACACGATGTGGACGTGCGTGAGCTGATGACGTCACGACGCAGGAACCCCGACAGTGACCACGTGTTGTTGATCGCGCAGTAAAAAATTAGCACGGTAACCATCGTTTCCGTTTAAAAATGTATTTTATTGCCTTGCTCTACCTTGAGTTTTTTGTTTTTTTTTTAAGTGTTTTTTTTTGTGTGTGATTTGTGTAAGATTTATGTATGTCTTTTGTTCAATAAAAAAAAAACATAGTTTCCGCTAAAATATCATAGCTGGGTCGTTCCTCCTAAGGTATTCCATGACATTTTAATGTTTTTATATATTGGATAAAATATGACTTTTATTATTATTTTTTAAATATGGAAATGTAGTTCTCTTTACGCAATACAGCAACTGTTGTAAAAAGTGAACAAAGACGTGAATCTTATGTATTTTCACCTCTACGGCATGAGCAAATGTTGTCATTTTTGGCATACTGGGCCATCCACTAACTTCTAAAAAATATATTTTTGAAATTAAATTATTTAATTATTATCTAGGAAGTGACATCAAATATACGTATATACACACAGGGTTGGGGAGTAACGGAATACATGTAATAGGATTACTTATTTAAAATACAAAATATAAGGAACTGTATTCTACTACAGTTACAATTTAAATAATTGGTAATTAGAATACAGTTACATTCAAAAGGTATTTTGATTACTGAAGAGATTACTTTGCATTTTAATGTCATTTGTTTCATTTAATATTTAGTCCTTTCAAATGGAAAACATTTATATATATAAATGATGCAATCCAAAGTGCATTTGAACATCAATATACACTCACCTAGAACTTTATTAGAAACAGTATGGTCCTAAAAATAGTTCCCAATATGGTCTTCTGCTGTCGTAGCTCATTCGCCTCAAGGTTCAATGTGTTTGCATTCTTAGATGCTATTCTGCACACTACAAATGTACAGAGTGGTTATCTGAGTTACTGTAGCCTTTCTGTCAGCTCAAACCTGTCTAGCCATTCTCCGTTGACTTTTTTCATCAACAATGTGTTTCTGTCCACAGAACTGCCGCTGACTGTTATGTTTTTTGTTTTTGGCACCATTCTGAGTAAACTGTTGTGTCTGTTGTGGATGAAATTCCAAGGAGATCAGCAGTTATACCAGTCAAACCAGCCTGTCTGGCACCAACAATCATGCCACCAGTTTTCCCTATTGTGATGGTTGATGTGAACATTAACTGAAGCTCCTGACCCATATTTGCATGATTTTATGCAGTGCATTGCTGCCACATGATTGGCTGATTAGATAATCAAATGAATAAGTAGGTGTACAGGTGTTCCTAATAAAGTTCTAGGTGAGTGTGTATATATATACACACTGGTGGCCAAAAGTTTGGAATAAAGTACAGATTTGGCTGTTTTGGAAGGAAATTGGTACTTTAATTCACCAAAGTGGCATTCAACTGATCACAATAGTCAGGGCATTACTGATGTAAAAAAACAGCTCCATCGCTATTTGAAAGTTTTTATTTTTGATCAAATCTAGACAGCAGCATCACTCCAACACCTTGTTTTGAGGAATGAAGGATATACAATGCTTGAAGTTGTCAAAAAACTGGAGCTTACATATAAAGCTTTACACTACAGTCTTCAAAGACAACTGGCTCTAACAAGGACAGAAAGAGATGTGGAAGACCAGATGCAACTAAACAAGAGAATAAGTACATCAGAGTCTCTAGTTTGAGAAACAGACGCCACACATGTCCTCTGCTGACAGCTTTTGTGGGATCAGCTAGACTGTAAGGTGTGTGAGAAGTGCACATGGAGGAACAATTTGAAGTAGTTTAAGAAGTTCAGAATTTTTTTCTTCAAATTTTAATAGTACATTTTCACGTTATTAATGTCCTGACTATACATTGTGATCAGTTGAATGCCACTTTGGTGAATAATATATATATATATACAACAGTTCCATGAGAACTGATGGTCTGACACCATCAGTAATCGGACGCTTCACTGTGTGCATCACTCCTGTTGTGTTCGTGCCATTCTAAACTAAAGTGTAAGAGCAGTGCAGATGTGTTAAAAGCTACTGTTTGTCTTTTTTTTTGTACATTTTTTTTAACATTACATATGTTAGACAGCAGGTGGTGGCAAAACATAATTTTTATGTGTAATATGAGCCAGTTAGGTGACGTGAAGTGAAGCCGCTTCAGCCGTTTACATACAACAGCTCTTCGTGATTGCATGTACTACTAAAACTAGGAAATAGCTTTAAACTGCTATAAAAAAAAAAACAACTGCAGAATTTCGCTCATCACAGCTGAAAGACACAACAGACTGATTAATTACAAAAACTGAAGGCGCTTACTTCTTATCGGACTTTCCACACTGGAGTGGACACACTGTTTAAAATTGAGGACATTGTGGTTTCTTTAGCGAATGACTCTTGCACACCGGCGAAATAGGGAGAAATACACCCGCTTGGATGCCATTTTTCCACTGAGAAAGCTGATCTTCAGAAAGCTGACAGCATCTCTGCTTGGGTGTGGCAACAGGTGATTACAAAATGGAGCACACACACTCCTTCTCACTCTCTCTCTCTCTCTCTCACACACACACACATATCCATCCATCTATCCTCGTTTATCCAATAACTTGTTAGAAACAGCACAAGCTTATTTCTGAAGTGACATTTTTGAATGACTAATGAAGGTTTGGACGCATCATTTGTTTTGAACAGCAACGGCAGATTCTGATCAGTCACATAAGAAAGTATTTCCATGCACAAATACGTTTTTATGACCGTACTCAGTTTTTCCCAATTTTTTTAGATGTGCTTGTTCATTGAACTGTTGTATATAAGCAATATCACACGAGCAAGAGTGTGAAATGGCCCTACATCAGCACTGCTGTGATTTGGCCCCAGGCCAAGTGCTGTAGGTAATCACAGCAGTGCTGATTTAGGGCTTCTTCTATATTTGAAGTGTTTGATGAAGTAAAAATATTTCATACTGTATTATTGTCCCTTTAAATATATGCATGTTTACACATTTATCACACATTTTGTTACATACTTGTTTATGTATTCATAATTTGCAATATTTACAAGAATTTACAATGAGTTTACATTTATATGTATAACATGCACTAAAATGGTATACTGTCTCTTTAGTGTTTTTCCTTTTTTTATCACATCTGCACTATGTGTGATCATAATTAATCTGGCTGTAAATAACAGAAAGAGTATAAAAAGAGAAGTCACTGAAAAACAGATTGAGTGGTTCTCAACATTAAAAAAAAAATCAATCAATCTTAAAAACGTGGGACCTACAGCTCCAAATGAACAAGCATGTTTCAGGCCAAATAGATCAACAACCAACCAGGTCTGCTGTAGGGTCGATGATATCGAACAATTCTTCCTAGAAAAAAGAAAAAGCTGTTTTTGTGGACTTAACAGAAGTTTATGACACGGTCTGGCTTAAAGGACTGCTTCGTATCATCCCAACAAGAAATTGGTCCTCTTTATCAAAGAACTAATCTCTAACAGATCATTTACCTTAACACTGGGCAACGACAATTCCAGGAAATTCTACCTTAAGAATGGCGTCCCGCAAGGCTCTGAAATATAATTGGCCTGGTGGGGCCCTAAAAGTATATTGGCCCCAGGGCCCTCACTAGTCATAATTCACACATGCTTCTCTTTCATTTCGTTTGCAAGAGAAGCAGCAGGATCAAATCTCAAGCTCTGTTTTCTCTCCCATTGTGTGGCACGTTTGCTTTTTATTCCTGCGCCTGTACCTGTTACGAATTAGCAGGGACAACGAGGGAGACAAGGTTGAGGATCCAAACGCAGTATATTTATTAATTAAACAAACACAAAGGAACACCCGCGATGGGGAAATAAACATGAACAGAGCACAAGGGCAGGAAACACAGAGCAGGCTTACAACATAAACTAACATTCATAACAACAAACAACGATCGACAGTGACTGAACGAAAAGGCAGGGTATAAATACAAGAAGGGACCAATGAACAAACAGAACTCAAAATAACGTGATAAGGTGATGAACAGAAACCAATGAGAAACTAACGAGGACAGGTGAGAACAATGAACAATGAACACGATGGCTAACAAGACTATGGAGGTACAGAAGGTTCAAAAGTGAAAATTATGGAGTGACGAAAGTATCAAAATGGAAGACAAAGGGGAAACAGAAAAACAGGACAAGGTCATACGTTACATAGCCCCCATCTAAGGATCGGATCCCAGACGATCCAAACCAAAAACAAAACCCAAGACAAAAACCATAGAAAAACACAATGAAGGCACCGGGGGCAGACAGGCAGTCCAGGGGGGCAATGAGGGGCAGAAGGAAGTCCAAGGGGGCACAGAGGGCAGGCAGGAAGTCCAAGGGGGGCAACAAGGGGAAATTAAACAGTCCACGGGGGCACAAAGGGAAAGGAGACAGTACACGGGGCCAATTAGGCAGTCCCGGGGGGCACAGAGGGACCGGTTCAGGGGGCCTGGGAGGTGGCCATCGGACAGGGACGGGTCCAAGAGGCCTGGGAGGCAGCCTCAGGATAGGGACAGGTCCCGGGGGCGAAACTGAGAAGGGCTCTGGAAGCTCAGGAGGCGGAGCTGAGGGAGGCTCAGGAGGCGGAGCTGAGGGAGGCTCTGGAGGCTCAGGAGGTGGAGCTGAGGGAGGCTCTGGAAGCTCAGGAGGCGGAGCTGAGGGAGGTGGCACCGTAGGAGGCTCTAGTGGCGGAGGCCTGGAAGGCTCTGGCGGTGGGGCCGATGGAGGTGGCGCCGTAGGAGGCTCCAGAGGCGGAGGCCTGGAAGGCTCTGGAGGTGAAGCCGAGGGAGGCTCAGGAGGTGGAGCCGAGGAAGGTGGCGCCGTAGGGGCCTTTAGAGGCGGAGCCGTAGGAGGATCGGGAGGCGGAGCTCTAGAAGGTTCTGGAGTCTCTGGGAGCAGAGCCATAGGAGGCTCTGGAGACGGAGCCATAGGAGGCTCGGGGAGTAGAGCCGTAGGAGGCGGAGCCGAGGAAGGCCTAGGAGGCGGAGCCAAGGAAGGCTCGGGAGTCTCTGGAGGCAGAGCTGTAGGAGGCTCGGGAGGCGGAGCCGTAGGAGGCTCGGGAGGCGGAGCTCTAGAAGGTTCTGGAGTCTCTGGGAGCAGAGCCATAGGAGGCTCTGGAGGCGGAGCCGTAGGAGGCTCGGGGAGAAGAGCCCTAGGAGGCTTGGGAGGCGGAGCCGTGGAAGACTTGAGAGACTTGAGGGGTGGAGCCCGGGGAGGCTCGAGAGATTTGGGAGGTGGAACCCTGGGAGGCTCGGGGGAAGGGGCTCTGGAAAGCTCGGGAGGCGGAGCTCTGGAAAGCTCGGAAGGCGGAGCTCTGGAAAGCTCGGGAGGCGGAGCTCTGGAAAGCTCGGGAAGCTCGGAAGGCGGAGCTTTGGAAAGCTCGGGGGGTGCTGGCTCTTGGACGGTCATGGCTTCAGGTGCTGGCTCAGGGACGGTCGAGGCTACTGGCGCTGGCTCAGGGACGGTCGAGGCTACTGGCGCTGGCTCAGGGACGGTCGAGGCTACAGGTGCTGGCTCAGGGACGGTCGAGGCTACAGGCGCTGGCTCAGGGACGGTCGAGGCTACAGGCGCTGGCTCAGGGACGGTCGAGGCTACAGGCGCTGGCTCAGGGACGGTCGAGGCTACAGGCGCTGGCTCAGGGACGGTCGAGGCTACAGGCGCTGGCTCAGGGACGGTCGAGGCTACAGGCGCTGGCTCAGGGACGGTCGAGGCTACAGGCGCTGGCTCAGGGACGGTCGAGGCTACAGGCGCTGGCTCAGGGACGGTCGAGGCTACAGGCGCTGGCTCAGGGACCGGTCGAGGCTACAGGCGCTGGCTCAGGGACGGTCGAGGCTACAGGCGCTGGCTCAGGGACGGTCGAGGCTACAGGCGCTGGCTCAGGGACGGTCGAGGCTACAGGCGCTGGCTCAGGGACGGTCGAGGCTACAGGCGCTGGCTCAGGGACGGTCGAGGCTACAGGCGCTGGCTCAGGGACGGTCGAGGCTACAGGCGCTGGCTCAGGGACGGTCGAGGCTACAGGCTGGCTCAGGGACGGTCGAGGCTACAGGCGCTGGCTCAGGGACCGGTCGAGGCTACAGGCGCTGGCTCAGGGACGGTCGCCGAGGCTACAGGCGCTGGCTCAGGGACGGTCGAGGCTACAGGCGCTGGCTCAGGGACGGTCGAGGCTACAGGCGCTGGCTCAGGGACGGTCGAGGCTACAGGCGCTGGCTCAGGGACGGTCGAGGCTACAGGCACTGGCTCAGGGACGGTCGAGGCTACAGGCACTGGCTCAGGGACGGTCGAGGCTACAGGCACTGGCTCAGGGACGGTCGAGGCTACAGGCACTGGCTCAGGGACGGTCGAGGCTACAGGCACTGGCTCAGGGACGGTCGAGGCTACAGGCACTGGCTCAGGGACGGTCGAGGCTACAGGCACTGGCTCAGGGACGGTCGAGGCTACAGGCACTGGCTCAGGGACGGTCGAGGCTACAGGCACTGGCTCAGGGACGGTCGAGGCTACAGGCACTGGCTCAGGGACGGTCGAGGCTACAGGCACTGGCTCAGGGACGGTCGAGGCTATAGGCACTGGCTCATTGATGCCTGAGGCTACCGGCGCTGGCTCACTGACGTCTGAGGCATCAGGCTCTGGCTGGTTGGCCGCGGCATGCGTGGGCGCAGGCTCGCTCACCGTGACATGCGTAGGCTCTGGCTCGCTCACGGTGACAGGCGAGGGGTCTGGCTCACAGACTGGGGCAGGCGTGGGCCGGGAGGCGGAAGCCCGCCTTCTCCTCCTCCTCCTCCGGGCAGACGAGGTTGACCGTGTGGGTTCTGGGGAAGTGGCTGGCGTGGGGGTTTGCTCGCTGACATGTGGAGCTGGTGTGACTGGGAGCGCCAGGGATGGCTGAAGGGTCTCCCCTGTGGGTGGTGAGGTAAAGTCCTCCTCAGCAACGCCCACGGTTAACGGCGATCCGCCAACCCGCAAAGTCACCTCTATGAAGCTGCAGAGGGACCACTCGTGCGTTGCCGGTGGTAACCGCTCCCTCAGTGAGGCGTTCAGATTGCCCCTGAAGAAGCTCACCAGGATTGGTTCCGGGAAGTCAGAGACGCTTGCCAGGGGAAGGAAGTCCTGGATGTGGTCTTCCAAAGGGCGGTCCCTCTGCTTGAGGCTAAGGAGCCAATAATTGGCTGAATAGGCTGCTGGATCCACGTGTGGTCGATCGTTCTGTTACGAATTAGCAGGGACAATGAGGGAGACAAGGTTGAGGATCCAAACGCAGTATATTTATTAATTAAACAAACACAAAGGAACACCCGCGATGGGGAAATAAACATGAACAGAGCACAAGGGCAGGAAACACAGAGCAGGCTTACAACATAAACTAACATTCATAACAACAAACAACGATCGACAGTGACTGAATGAAAAGGCAGGGTATAAATACAAGAAGGGACCAATGAACAAACAGAACTCAAAATAACGTGATAAGGTGATGAACAGAAACCAATGAGAAACTAACGAGGACAGGTGAGAACAATGAACAATGAACACGATGGCTAACAAGACTATGGAGGTACAGAAGGTTCAAAAGTGAAAACTATGGAGTGACGAAAGTATCAAAATGGAAGACAAAGGGGAAACAGAAAAACAGGACAAGGTCATACGTTACAGTACCCAACAGGATCAATATTAATTTATGTATATGTTGATGTGGTTAGCTTAGTGTATAAGAGCCTTTCTCACTGAAGGTAGGGCATTTATTTGGGCTTTGGTGGGGTGGTTTATAAAGGGTACCAGTATGTTTTTAAGTGTTTTCATAATCAATTTGCCATTGCAGGTGCAATGAGGTCTACATGGGACTGAATAACAGAAATAACTCTAGCTATAATTTCTTTTTAATGCATCTCTTTTTTTCCATCCACTGCTGTTACCTGCTTTCACCGATGCTCCAAAGGATCATTAAGCCTGTTCTTGCAGCTCTCCTGTGTCGACATGTTTCACGAGCAGGTATGGACTTTTTAAACCATTGGTTGATAATGTAACACTTTTTAGTTAGTAAACATGCATTAATATTTCAACCAGCTTTATATGAAATATTTAAGGATATACAGTAGTGTTATTTAAATGCATGATATCTACTGATTTCTCTCATTTCAAGGGGCATTCAATAATTTCCTCATTAAAAAAGTTTACTCCAAAATAAATTAATCGTAATTTTAAAACGGATGTCAATGTTATGGTGTGAATATGGTCACTGTGCATACCACACCTAACATAAGGTAAATAATGACAACATTTTCATTTTTGGTTAAAACCCCCCTATTTGATCACCTTCTACACGGCGTGCACAATTATTAGGCAAATTGTATTCCTCAGGATTCATTTTATTGTTGAACAAACATAATGCTCTCAGTCAATCCAAAATGTTATTGAACCTCAAACCTGAATGTTTAATAAAGAAAAAGTGAGTTTTGACATTCTCAGGGAAATAAATAACTGTGCAAAATTATAAAGCAACAAAATTACAAAAACAATTCCTCCCAAATCAATTGTTATTCTTGATTTTTAGAGTAAGCGCAACAAACAAGTAACGACGGTGACGACGGTCAGGGATGCCTGTTGTGGAGTCCTCAACACTGCCGTCCACCCAGGGGAGTGCCGCTGCCATCTGCAGGGGGACTGAGTAGCCCGACTGCCTGGACGCGGAGAACGGCCGATGTCCACTAGGCGAGTGGGGACTGGACTCCCCGACCGCCTGGAGCAAACGAGCCGCTGCTAGGGGCGGAGGAATGCCCTGCCGTCCCCCAGAAACATGGAGGGGTTGAGAGGACTGCCGTCCGCCGACCACCTGGAGCGGTAGTGGAGTGGAGTAGTGGAGGGGTGGAGGAGAGTACCCACGGGTCGCCGAGAACGCGGAGGGGCATTCTGTCTGCTGGGGTTTGGTCTGACTCCGGTCCGCCCAGGGAGGAGCGGCTGCCTTCTGCCTGAGAGGGTAGAGGAGTGATCGGGGACCACGTGATGGCGCATCAGAGAACTGGTGAGTAAGTTTCTTTTCCCTCTCTCTCTCCTCTCTCTCCTACTGCCGCTCCGCATCATGATTTTACACACCCAGCCCCTTATCAGGCTAATCAACCCTCCGAGAGGGATACAGGCCGACTGCGGACGGTGGTGCTACAGAGAGAGAATGTTTTGGTTAAGACAGCATTCCTCTCGACCCCTCTGCGTTTCAGGGGGACGGCAGGGCACCTTCGCCCCTGACAGTGGCTCCTTCGCTCCAGGCGGTCGGGGAGTCCAGTCCCCACTCGCCTAGCAGACGGTGGCCGTTCTCTGCGTCCAGGCGGTCGGGCTACTCAGTCCCCCAGCGGATGGTAGTGGCACTCCCCTGGGTGGACGGCAGTGTCGAGGACTCCTCAATGGGCATCCCTCCTCCTTTCCGGGTTTTGGCACCAATGTAAAGCAGTTCAATGGAAAGGAGGAGGCGAGAACTGGCTTGGCAATATAAATAATAGTTTAATGAAAAACTGAATCAAAAACACACAAACATAAACACACAGAGCAGCTGCCTGTATTTCCCTCTCTTTCTCGAACCATTGTCACCGGCCGCCTTTATCCCTCGTGTACCCCCATCAGGCTGATTGATTCAAAAATATTAAGTGACCAATATAGCCACCCTTCTTTTTAATAACTCCCATGAGCCTTCCATCCATGCAGTCTGGCAGTTTCTTGATCAGTTCATGATCAACTTTCGCTGAAGCAGCAACCACAGCCTCCCAAATGCTGTTCAAAGAGGTGTATTGTCTTCCCTCACTGTAAAACACTCGTTTGAGAAGGGCCCACAGGTTCTCAATAGGATTTAAATCAGGTGAGGAAGGGGGGCAAGTCATTATTTGGGCATCTTTGAGGCCCTTACTGGCTAGCCAAGCGGTGGAGTACTTGGATGCATGTGATGGAGCATTTTCCTGCATAAAGATCATGGCCTTCTTGAATTCTGAGGACTTGAGGAAACTGGAAGTAGGTTTAGTAGATTAGTTTCAGTCCACCTTCAACTCGAAAAGGTCCAACTACCTCATCCTTAATGATAGCAGCCCACACCAGTACCCCTCCTCCACCTTGCTGGCACTTGATTCAAAGTGGTGCCGTGTCCATTAGTGATCCAGCCACGGGCCCACCCATCTGGTCCATCAAGAATCACTCTCAATTCATCTGTTCATAAAACCTTTGAAAAATCTTTCTTCATGTATTTCTTTGCCCAATCTTGATGCTTCAACTTGTTTATCTTATTCAGTGGTGGTCGTGTTTTGTCATCTTGACGTGGCCATGTCTCTGAGCACTTAACACCTTGTACTTCTAAACACTCCAGGTAGGTTGCAGTTCTGGAATAAGGATAATGGGTACCTGGTAGCTTCACATTTAATTCTTCTCAAGTCTTTTGCAGTTAATTTGCGCCTTTTTTCTTCCATGCATTTTTTGCACCCCAGTTGACTATTCGCAACAAAACGTTTGATTGTCCGGTGGTCACACATCAATAGTTTAGCCATTTCAAGAGTGTTGCATCCATCTGAAAGGCATTTTACAATATTTGACTTTTCAGTGGCAGTTAAATCTCTTTTTTGGCCCATTTTGCCCATTTGAGGTAATGAACACCTTGATATAAGGTCTTAGTCACTTTCGCCACACCCTCCCTCATTACACAAATACATACCACCTGAAAATGAATGACTCCAATAAGCATTCAGGTTTATATGGTTTGGAGTTTGCATGGAAATTTGCATGGAAATGATAAGATGAATACTCACTTGTGCACGCAGTATATAGTTCAACATCCACTCTGTTTCCCAGAATTCCACATTTCTAGTGTCCTTTCATGACGATACTGTTTCTCTAAAACACTACAAGCTGAAGTGATCAGAAATCACAGTCTGGTTATTGATTTACCAATAATGTAATGTAATATAAGTGTAAGTTATAGCTCTAAAACCAATTAGTATCAAGTCTTAAGTGAATAATAAATATAATTGAATGTGGCTTGGAGAGTGCTGCCCAGAGGCTTTATTTGTATGATATGGCCCATAAAGATTCATTTCTTCCATTATACAGAACATGTGATCTCTAGCCTTGGACACGGATCTCTTTGTCTTTTTCATTATTTTGCTTTTAAGCTGTGCCATTGTTCTAGATCAAAACAAAAGCTTTGTGAGCCTCTTATTTTAACAACAATCCCCCTGATTTTAGTTAGCTAAATTATGAAAGTCAAATGATTTTAAACAAAGGTTGTGTTCTGAATAATGCTGGTATGCCTCTTACATCATACTGCACAATATTTCGTATATTTAGCTTACTATTAAAAAGAAAACATAGAATGTTAAACAGTGTTGGGACTTGACCACATTTTGTTGCATGTCACATGAGTGAGATTTTAAAAATGGCAGTGGATATCTCTTCCAGTTCATTCATCACACTGGAAATGGAAGATCAATTTGTGTGCATTTCATTACAGGATATTATGCAAGGTGTGCACGTTTTGGCAAATATAATGGGTCATACGGGGTTCCATGCATTGAGGAAACATAAAAACTGTGTGCAGTATACACATTGTATACTGCTTTTTTCAACAATTGTTGGTAGTATATCAGTCCAAGCATTATCAAAGTTTTGCTCTGTGGGTGTAAATTTATCAAGTGCATTTTAGGAGGAGTATTCCGTGTTTAAAACAAGTTAAGATCAGTCAACTGCATTTCTGGCATAACGTTGTTCATCCTTTACTTTAAAAATTGAGGTGGCAGTGAGGCACTTGCAATGGAAGTGAATGGGGCCAATTTTTGGATGGTACATTATAAAGGCAGAAATTAGAAGCTTATAATGTTATAAAAGAGAGTTCAATAATTCTTCTGTGTAAACATGTGTATTATCTGAGCAGTAGTTGTAGAAATCAGCATTTTTGCAGGATTATAGGGTTTACAGCATTACGTCGTCATGGCAACATAGATGTAAAATTGTGTATATAACAGGAAAAGTTAGTAAGTGATTTCATCACACTAAAATCATGTTAATGTTTATGTCTTGTGGCTATACTTTTGAAACAGTAAGTGTTTTAACGTTTATGGATTGGCTCCAATCACTTCCATTGTAAGTACCTACCTGTAAAATTCATTTGCATTTTGTTCTGAAAAGGAAGGACAAGTACAAATAAAAGTGTGGAAATCAAGATTAGGTGCTTTTAAATGAGCTAAGCTTGCATTGAACACAGAATATTTGTTTAAAGTGGACATTAAATCAGAAAGGGCATTGAAACTTTCTTGATTGGTGCACATTATTCCAAAGAAGAAATGTTTGTCTTGGTAATCTTGAGTTGTGAATATCCTGTTTTACTTGGAAATACATCACATCACAAAAGTAAAACGTGTTTGAAGTGCTTAAAGGAATATTCAAGGTTCAATACAAGTTGTCATTTATTAAAAATAAAAAAGAATAATAAAATATCAGGGTTAGAATGGAAGTGAATGGAGCCAGTCCATAAACATTAAAATACTCACTGTTCCAAAATTATAGACACAAGATGTAAACAAAACATTATTCTAGTGTAATAAAATCAGGGGTGGAAAGAGTACTGAAAAACCATACTCAAGTAGAAGTACTGTTACATCCCAAAAATGTAGTGTGAGTAGAGTAAAAGTAGCTGTAACTCATTTAAAAGTACTCATGAGTAGTGAGTATTGAGTACTGAGTTGCAAAACCAATGCCCCATTATAATTAACACTGTATGCCAACTTTTAAAATACATCACTTATCTATGATAAACTACATGAATCTGATTCCAAAGAATAAAAGTGAGACATGATAACAGAAATGAAAAGATTAAAAAGTAATTTTCAATACATTGATCACCATTTTAAATCGTAATGTATAAAAAAATTACATTAAAATCAGTTTATGTGTTGGGTCTAAATTTCCCTTAATGCCGACAGAGCATTATTGTTGTGTATAAAACATGTTCAAAACAATGCAAGGAATGCAAAAAAATGCTAAATAAGCAGGATCACTTGGCAAGTCATGTCCTGCACAATAGAGGTAGAGCTGGCGTGGGAAAAGTTGTTTGGTACAGGGGCTACATCACGCTTAAAAAGGAATAATTCACCCAAAAATGAAAATGTCTAATCATTTACTCACCCTCATGCCATCCTGGATGTGTATGACTTTCTTTCTTCTGCAGAACACAAATTAAGATTTTTAGAAGAATATCTCAGCTCTTTTGGTCCATACAATGCAAGTGAATCAGTGCTAAAATATTGAAGCTCCACAAATCACATAAATCAGCATAAAAGTAGTCTAATCCATCTGCCTCCAGTGGTTTAATCCATGTCTTCAGAAGCGATATGATAGATGTGGTGAGAAACAGATCAATATTTAATTCCTTTTTACTAATTCTCATCCCTGCTTAGTCAATCTCCACTTTCACTTTCACTTTCTTCTTGCATTTTTGCTGATTCACATTTTTCATGCATATCGCCACCTACTGGGCAGAGAGAAGAATCTCTAGCAAAAATGGATTTAAATATTGATCTGTTTCTCACCCACACCTGTCATATCAATTCTGAAGTCATGGATTAAACCACTGAGTTGTATGTATTACTTTTATGCTACTTTTATGTGGTTTTTAGAGCGTCAAAATTTTGGCACCTCTTCACTTATATTGAATGGACCTACAGAGCTGAAATATTTAGAAGTTTGTGACTGGTGGAATATTCTGCTGAAGTATTGCTCTGCAAATGTTGATATTTTCTATCTTTATAAAGGCTAAGCATAATTATACATTATTTTATCATCTCCACTTTCCTGGTAATTTATGATACCAATTAACACACTCACTACATCAGGGGTCAGTATTATTAAAAATATTGTTATTAAAAATGTCACTGTTTTATTCTATTACATTAATACTTTTAAAGCTACTCAAATTATTCAGACAAAAGTAGTGAGTGGTTTTCTAGTTTCCTTGTTAATGTTGTTTGATTAATACCCTTTATATGACAGATCCTCGAGCTCTGAGCCCTCCAGTATACGGACAGCAAGCCAGATATGTTTACTGCTTCAACACAAGATTACATTAAAATACGAACTACTGAAATGAGGAATTTACCAGCATTATGGCTTTTACCAGATCACAGCAGTTACCAGCTTTACGCCATCATTTCAACAAAGTCTTTGATGTATTAATGTAACTACAATTATTTGTTGCTTTTTTAAAAGAATAATAAAATAAATATTAAATAACATGGAATGGGTTAAAAAAATTGGTACTCATTATGCAACACATGCTGTCAAATGAGCTGAATTTGGTTTGAACCTGGAACATTTCACAAATACATTTGCGTTGGTGAACATCCTTCAGCTTTTTAAATCATAACGCTAATAAAAAATATAACTAGTCCTCTCTGAAGGATTAGCCTTTGTAATTCAACACGTAACATGAAAACATGTCAAATATCCTGCAAAAAAGGAGACATACAGAATCTCAATGCCTATATGAGTCATCATATATCCAGCAGGCAGGTGGCAGTCTGTCCATACTGATTCAACAAGACCAGAATACCACATGCAGGCCACTTTACTGCTTTAACTGATCAATTATTGAATAGATAATTGAGATGCATTTAACTGCAAGACCAAACACCCATGTAAATCCTGAGGATTTTATTAATGATTACCATAGATTGCTAAATTAAAGTTCAAGAAATATTGCCTTTTCTAACACCAAGCCCTTAAATCAAGTCTGTTGAAATATTAATGTAATAACCAACATGAATACATAAACATATTTAATGAGTGGAAACTGAACTGATTTTCCTGAAGTAATGAGATGTTTTCTAAAAGTTTTTAAAGTCAACATGAAATTAGCATTAACCCTGTTTACTTAAAGGTGAAGTGTGTGGTTTCTGTGGCTTCAGCGCATCATCATATTGCATATACTGACTTTGAGAAACATTTTACAAAGCCGAAACTCAGTTTTACCTTTTCCCACTCTGCTGTATGCGATCACAAATGTGGCCTTCTGCCAGTGGCGACCCATATCTCACACAGTTCCTCCACAAAATTCAACAGGCTTTTCTTTGATTAAAGAATAAATTATAATTAATGTCCTGCCCAGAGCCTTCATTACATCAAACAATTATAAATACAGAGAGGAGATAGGAAAAATATAATGATTGGTTCAAAAATAGTGCAAAAAAACTCTCTAAGACATTATGAGTAAAATAAAAACTTGTGGCTTTTACTCCATGCCTCCATGTATATGCTAATGTACTCTTAAAGGGATAGTTCACCCAAAAACGAAAATTCTGTTATCAATTACTCACCATCGTGTTATTCTAAAAATGTGGTTCCCATGTGACTTTTTGTTATGTGGAACACAAATGACAATGTTAGGGACAGACAACCTCTGTAACCCTTCACTTTCAGGATTTTATATGGCAACTGGCCCAAAAGTTGTTTCACTGCCGTCCCACCAGCCCGCTGGGTTCTCCCGATGGCCAGTCCGCCCCTGATTGGCCCCAAAGTGCGTTGGACCACCGGAAAAATGCCCCGTAAGCCATATTAGCCAGACGCAATTAAAGTGAATGGTGACTGAGACTGTGAATCCGCAACATTCTTCCATTTGAGTTCCATAGAAGAAAATCATACACAGAGGCGCAAAAACCATATATGCAAGGCATAGGGGCGCCATCTAAAGGGGGGTGCCAGCGGCTCACTAAAGGTGGTGCAATCAGCCTCCTCGACCCCTCCAACATCACCCCCCTCCCAGCGCTTATAATGGATGACTCTTCTGTTTATTTATATGTTCCTTTATTTTGTGATGTCAGTCATATGTTGTCAAGCATAGCATGCCCACCATGTTATAGGAAGATCCAAGGAAAATGTTTCATTTTAAAAATGCAATATTCAATATGTTCCTCCCTCTAAAACCACCTGCTCTTTAGCAAAATCAAGTAGCAAATCATGAGTGTCAAGGAATGGCAGTTTTAAAGCAGTGCTGCTTTTGCCATGAAGCAAATAGGTGCTATTTATATATATATATATATATATATATATATATATATATATATATATATTTATATATATTCACGATTCAAGAGCACAGGAGGGCATGGGTATGCCTTGTAAGAAGCATTTGCCATGCCAAAATGAATAGCAAATAGAGAAATATGCTTTACTCAGCAAAGCAGTTTCATCATTCATGTTATCCAAAGCCTGACACAGCTTAAGAGTTTCAGTGTACTAGAGTGTGTGTTTACTTGCATACCAAATATACAGGAATATACTGAAGACATGGACACGATATTGACCCGTAAGTTCAAGATTTCGCCACCACGTTTCATAATAACATGAAGATTACATCATACACCAATAGAATAAAAAAGGTCATACCATTATAATGTCAAAATTAAAAGCTTTCACTGCACATTTTACTTGTGTTTATATGTGTTAAGAAAGTAAATAGGGTTAATTGTGATTTTAAGTTGACTTTAATGCAACTCCTGAATTGGTCAACCAATCCAAGCTGTGCTTGGAGCATGATTAAACAGCTCAACCAGATCTCTAATAGATTAGCCAGATCCAATCAGGTCAGCCTCAGCTCCATAAAACTGTAGTTTAGCCGATTAACCATGTATTCGACCAGCTAGTAATTTCGGTAACTCCTTGTAATAAGTTTGAATGCATTTATATTAGTTAACAGGCTAAATCCGTTAACATAAGGTTCATTGACAAACAAGGTTGACCCAGATGAAAATGAGAAATCTTTTTAATAATCTAGTTTATAGCACATATATCCAGTTCATAGAAATGTACTTTTTGTGTCCATGTAAGTTTCATATTTAAAAATTAATAAATAATAGCATTTCATTAAAAAAAATATTTTATGACTTTATGGCAAGTGTTGTAACATCAAGTAAAAGGTATTGAAATACTTTCCTTGCTCCTAAAATACACGTGATGTGAGCGTGCAGTATGCAACAATTAAAAAAAAAAACATTTTCAAACATTTTTTAAGGGAAAATATTTTTTTTTACTAATTTAATTTTATTTATTTTTTTGTCACACTTAAAATATTTTTTCCACAATTAACAATTAATGGTTAATTATTCTTAAAATAATTAATAATAATTTTATTTAGTTAATTATGTAAAAATATGGAATATTGTTATGAAATTTAAATGCATAATTTTAAGAAATAGGCTATTATTATTTATTTTTTGACATCATGATTTTTAAGCAACCCACTTTTTAGCCTATTTTTTAAATTATGCATTTCAATTTTGTAACAGAATTCTATCAAAATGAATTGGCTAATCTTTAAAAATGTGAATTTATTAAAATATTACAATTCAATATGATGGAATTTTTCATGAATTTGAAATGCATCTTTAAAATAGGCTAAAATATATATATTTTTAATGCACAAATATCATGAACTTTTTTCCCCCCACAGGTTACTCCATTGATATGAATAAATAAAAATGTTTAAATATCTGATTTTTTTAAAATAACCACACACAGTCATGAGCATCTAAAGGGGTCTTTTCTGTTTTATGGTTTGTGTGACACATGAAAACAGAATGGCTATCTGCATGTTGATTAGACAACATGATGCTGATTTGGTGGACAAAACTTATTCAAATATTCATAAAATTTTAAAACAAAAGTATTTCACTGCTTCTTTTTTTTTTTTTAAGAAATATGTAAGGGGGTTAAGATGGGCAAGGAGGAGGCGAGAACCGGCTTCTCAATATAAATAATATTTTAATTAAACTCAAAACAAAAGCACAAACATAAACACACACATGACGGACATGCCTGTAATTCTCTCTCTCTCGAACCGTCGTCACCGGCCGCCTTTATCCCTCGCTCCCCATCAGGCCGATTGGGGACCTGGCATGCGACGTTCTAGCCCGCGCCCCTTCCGCTCCACAAAATAATAATGAATGATTTTCCCAAACAGTTTATGCCAACATTTAATTTACCAAGAATTTAAGCTTTAAATGCAATTTTATTTAATTAATTTGATTATTATTATTATTTTAGTTTTACTGTCTCCAGACATTTACACCACTTAGACAATTTTTACTTTAAGCCACAGAAGAATTATAAAAATAACCTTGGACTAAGAAATCAAAAACATGTTCAGCATAGTGATGGTATTTTCAGGTAATTGTTTTATGGAAAATAAATGTGTGCATTTTTGAATAACTGAATATATATGGACAAAAATAAGAAATAAATTCAAAAACGAATGCCACGTCATTGACCCATGACCTAACAATGAACAATACTTTTACAGCACTTATTAAAATTATTAATGTTAATTTCAACTTGTATATGAACTTGTTATGAACTAACATGAATAATAAATAAATAATTGTTTTCATAAATTAACATATGCCAAATAATAAATGGTGTAAAATATTGTTAATTGTTAGTTCATATACCTAATGCATTTACCATTGTTAACAAATAAAACCTAATTGTAAACTATTACCAAAACTTCTGATACTGTAGTAAATGTAAGCACAGCTAGTTCTAGCGGGAAGACTAGCAGCTGTACATCATCACACCATTAGCGGGGTAATTCCTAGCCAATCGCATGTAAGCCATTGCTTTATAAGTCTGCTCACAATCTATCACATTGCTGTTTCAGTGTGCTAACACGGCAACCTCCACCACCCCACCACCACCAGTTGAGCCCTGTCCCGCACGGGGTTATGCTCCTCACCCCTGCCTCCTATCTCTTGCAGGACATGACGGTTCCGGGTACAACTCCCTCGGACCGCCGGACGGAGCCTACGCCAAAGAGAGAGACATTACTTTCTGTTTTACATTTATCAAATAAATGGCATCTTAAACTTCACTCAAGCCTGCGGGTCTTCCCGATAGAACTGGTTTTAGCTTGATATTTGATAGAAACAGGTTCTACACATCAATCTTTCTGTTATGTTAATGTCACATCAAGCATCCAGTCGGATCACCCAGTTGTTTGAAACAAATCTAATTGTAGTGACAACAACCGGTGTCATTTAAGTTAGATAAAACAACACCACAAACACACAAACTACTCGAGCCGAGCAGAGTCACCACTGGAATCCATTGATGCCTGGGAAGACTAAACACAAGCTTTATAAGTAGCTGCTGGGGTGAGTCAAAGGGCTTGGGGGCAGGTGTTAGTAATTACCCACTAACAAACTGATTATAGTGTGAGTTCCAGGTTAAAGGACTCTCTAGACAGTCAATTACTGAAACAAATCAATGGAAAGCCAGCATATACATCAGACCTGCAGCTATCGTCTGGAGAGGCCCTATGCATTTTCTCAATGTCACTTACTTGCATTTTATATATAAGGAATGCTTTGATCTTTGATTAAGAGTAGTGCTTCCAAAGGGTTTAGCATGTCTGTGCATATGCATGTTTGTGTGCATGGTTTCACATATGTGTAAATATCACAGTCTCCTGGTGGCCTGGAACACGGAATATGATAAACTGAAATATTTTGTATGTGTTAGTATCAAAAATGGAATAAATATTCTCTGTTTTCAATTTATGAAGTTCTACCTGGCTAGGCCTCTTGCCCATATTTCAGGGTTTGGCTCAGAACGCTCTTTTAAAAATTTGCCTAAACCAATGGCTGATTTGTATTGCAATCAAAAATGTAATCATGCCGACCACAAAAAGTAACTGTAATCTGACAACCCACATTTAAAAATGTAATCCAATTACAAGTACATGACTTATGCAATCCAGTTACTTAAACAGATTAAATGTAATCTGTTACTACTCAACAGGCAATGCCCTGACAACCACCAACAGACCTAATGCATTCTTGTGCTAAGTTAGCAGGATGCAGTGCAACGCATATAACAGAACGTGGGTGTGTCGAGGTGTGCTTTTAAAAGTTAATGTACTGTTTATTCCTGACGCGTCGTCTCAAAAATTAGGCGCTGAAAAAACAGCTGGATGCGGTCCAGCACTTTTACAAAGAAAAACAATTGAAAAAGAGCGCAGACAGACACCAGGGCAATTTGTAGCTATAAGCAGTATGAGTGGCCACTTAAGGCCCCGAGGCACCAGGGGGTCACTCAACATTTTATTTTATTTTTTATATGCTAAAAGCTGAGAGGAAGACTGTTATGGCTCAATTACACCATTATATGGGGCCCCCTTGTGGTTCAAGATGGAAGGGAGAATGCAACTGAAAGGAAAGAGTTGTAGCTAGATGTGACTCAAAGGGATTTTCGTGGGCTTGGAGTAGAAATTAGCATAGGGCCCCCATATTCTCAGAAAACAGACACAGAAACACGTTTGGTGTGAATGGCCCTTGACACTGCGAGTTTGCCACAGACAAGCACCACTCATATATTGTTCTGAAAAGTAAAAAAAAAAAAAAAAAAAAGGAAAAATTTCCTTATTCTGATATCATTTTGACATGCTAAACTATTTAAAATGATGTGCCGTGGTAGTTTTTTTAATCATTGTTTTTTTATTTTTTTATTTCAAAATTCATTTAAATGTAATATATATATATATATATATATATATATATATATATATATATATATATCAATCCACTGATTAATTGATATATCAGAACATGCAAAAAAGATGTTTGCAATCTCTTGATGCACAAATGTCACGGCTTTAACCAGACAGCGGCTGTTTAATAGCGTTTGGGTATTTAATAACTCACCCAGCAAACAGCATTGATTTAATGACTTATATAATTCAATTTCCATCCAGGATTTCTGAGAACATGTCTTAAATGTCAACCATTTTTCTCTTTCATTCTCTGATTGTGTCATTCTTTTCAGAGCAGATGCTTTAAACATCTTCTTCATGTGGGTGGAAATGACCTGAGTAGCTATTAGTGTCACTTTCAAAAAAAATCAGGTTTGAGAGACGAACAAGTATAATCTAAACCTTTGAATAAATCAGCTCTGAAATACTTTGCTCATACTGCACAGAAAAGCGATTATGTTTTCACTGTCCGTACTGTTATTGTGCAATTGATGAAATCTGATTTGTTTGTTCGTCATGATCAGGCCAACATCCACTCTTACACGATTCACTACATAGTGAACGTCAGTTCGCTGAAAGAGTAAATTAAACGAGTGTATTCAGACATAGTCACAGACAATATCGTGCAGTTGGTATGATGCTACAAATGCATCGCATCAAATGCACACTGTTCCAGGGTTAATAAGAGGCGTAAGTGGTGAAAAATCAGTGCGCTGTCAATCAAAAACATATAAGTGTGGACATGTCCTTAGAATTGCTCAAGGACCCAACAGTGGCATCTTGGTGGTGCTGGGGCTTGAACCCCCGAACTTCTGGTCAGAAACCCTGACCCTCAGCCATATATTATTTAAATGGCAGTGTTTATTCATTAAGTGCTCCCTTAGTACTGCCTTTAATTTTTGCTCATTCATAAAATCATAGTAAAACAGCATCTGTTTTATACATAAATACCCATCCCGGTTTAAAATTGCCTTTAAAATTGGGAAACGGCCATTTTTGTTTTGCAGAGACATATACTTGTCAAAATGTCCTGGGGTTTTGCCTTTCCAAATTGATGCTTGAACAGATTGCCATACAAGCCGGAGAAGTGTTTCATTTGACCTGATGACATCATAATGGGCATCACTTTGCTCTCTCCTGATTGGTAGAAGAGGGTAACAAGCAATCCAATTGGCCCCTTTCCATTTATCATTGCAGCTCCTTATTAAACAAGCAAAATTCATGACTGATACCACCCATTAACTGCCCACGAACAGCAACGGGGGAGATGGAAGATTACGGCATTATGCAATATCATTGTCCAATTTGATTAGTTGGCGCTGGTGTTACCTCATGCAGAGTAAATTAGTTCATTTGGTAGATATGTCAGTGGGTAATAAAAAAAGGAAATTAAAAATGGCTTGGCCGTATCTCACATTCTGTCTTTCCTGTTCAATGTTTGAGTTTCCCAAATCACACTGTTGGCTCCTGGTGAGGCTACATGATTGGTTTGCAAGGAAGTGTTGGTAAAGGTGAGTGTTTGCGATGGCTGGTTTGTATTGTCACGGACAACTGCTGTTTTTCTATTGAGTACCAAAACAGATTGCCAGGACACACAATTCAAGCCTATGAATATCATAAATGCAGGGATATATGATGTCAACACCACCACATTTTGGCCTCTATGGTCAAAGTTACTTTGAGCACCTTGCCCTTTTTCTTCCTCGAGAAAAAGTGCCCTTTTTTTCTGGGGTGCTTTTTTTTCTCTTTAAATAAATAAATATATATCTGTTTGCGCACAACTTCCTTGTCAAACAAATATATATATTGAAAAAAAAAAAAATATCAGGGCGGAAGATGAGACTTTGTCGAGTTGGTGCAACAAGAGAGAGATTGTTTACGGACATGTCCGTCATGTGTGTGTGTTTGTCTTTTGTTTAAGTTAATCATTAAAATATTGTTTATATCGCTAGGCCGGTTCTCGCCACCTCCTTTCCATTGAACTGCTTTACACTGGTGCTGAAATCCGGGAAGCAGGAGGGATACGCCGTAGTAGAGTTCTCGCCACTACCATCCACACCAACGGAGCAGCCGACCCCGAGGGGAGAAGGAGCTCCTAACCGAACAACTGGAGCGGTCAGGGCCACTGCCAAGGGCGGAGGAGTCCCCTACAGGCCGCTGAAACGTGGCGGGGTGTTCCGTCCGCCAGGGGCTGGAGGACTGCCTCCGATCCGCCCGTAGAGAGAAGAGAACAAACCTAAACCTAAATGTGCATTTTAAGACATCGATCACGGTCAGCGTAACACATCCTGCACAAGTTTCGATATAACATTCAAAAATTGCCGCCTCAAACGTAATGATATGGGTTTGATGTCACAGACTCAGTGATTATGCCATTGGCATAAAACTCTTATTTGAGCTGTTAAGTTGTTTAAGTTGTCATTTTACAGTCATTTTAGGGTTTTAGGGTTTGTTGACTACATCGTCATGGCAACAAAGTTATAAAATTGGATATAACTTTACACAGTAAAGGTTTGTACGTGATTTTAACACACTAAAGCCATGTTTAGATGCATATTGTTTATGTCCTGTGGCTGTCATTTTGAAACAGTGAGTATTTTAACGTTCAGAAATTGGCTGCCATTCACTTCCACTGTAAGTGTCCCACTCTAACCTCAATCTTTGCTTTTTTAAAGAAAGTTTTTAATCAGTATTATGCCACAAATGCTGTTGATTGAGCTTAACTTGTATTGAACACAGAACATTCCTTTAAATGTTAAGCACATTTTTCACGAGTGAATTCAGTTGGTGAGTACGGTTGTAACTTCCGTGTTTTTAAAATGGGATTAAGCACTCCAAAGTGGAGTGACAGACATATTTAGTTGCTGTGTACATGACCTAAATAGTTCCAAACTTTAATTATAAAATCTTTTTAAGCATTCATATTTCATTAATCATAATAGGCCTTGGATGTAAAAGTAAATAAATGTTTCATTCCAAAAAACCATCAGCCAGAACTGGCCGTTTATGGCGGCAGGCAGAACAGAATGCATTAAACACCCCGTCTCTGTGATTGCTGGTAAATGTTTAATTTCTCTATGAAAATCTTAGATGGGCTGAATAATAAAAGCTTGAATTTGATTTGGGATGAAATCATCAAAATTCGAACTCCCTTTCATGGGATTTCAATTATTCAGGTTGTGAATTATTATCTATCAGAGGCAAAGTTTTCATCTGGTTGATTATTTAGTATGTTCATGTACAACAAACAGGCAAAGTTGACAACAGAAGATCATATTTATTACAATCTTTTTCCTTTTACACAGACAACAAATCCAAAACAGGATCATATTGGTTTGTAATAGCTTGACTAAGTAGTTAGTGGATTGGTGGTGGTGTAGTGGGCTAAAGCACTAAACTGTTAATCAGAAGGTTGCTGGTTCGATCCCCACAGCCACCACAATTGTGTCCTTGAGTAAGGCACTTAACTCCAGGTTGCTCCAGGATTGTCCCTGTAATAAGTGTACTGTAAGTCGCTTTGGATAAAAGCGTCTGCCAAATGCATAAATGTAAATGTAGTTACCTCATAAGTCTCTCACAGAGAATTCAGTTGTTTTATGCTGAAGATAATGAGGAAAATTATTATTACTATTGCACCAATTGACAATGTTTAAAGTCAACATTAAATTTCATTCACAACTCAATGTATTTCCACAATGTGATGAAATAAATGAAAGAAAACTAAAAAATAATAATAAAAAAACTGATGAAAATCAAATTGGATCCATTGATCTTGAAATATGTATTAAATATATATATTTTTTAAAGGTTAAGAAGCAATACCCCTTGAAATAATACACACTAATGAATCATACAAAATAAGACTATACTGCTGGAAAAACGCAGCACTAAACCAGCCCAAAGCGATGAGCTGGAGTTCTATCCTGGCCAATTTTTATATCTGAATTTTTTGTCCAGACTTCCTGAATCAATTAGTAGTGAAGGTCATTGAATATGATGTGGATATAGTATTTAACAGGTAAACTGTACATCAGCAGTGTTTTTTAGGGGGGATTTTTTTCCCCCTTTTCACCCAATTTGGATTGTCCAATTCCCAATACGCTTTTAAGTCCTTGTGGTCACGTAGTGACACGCCTCAATCCGGGTGGCGGAGGACAAATCCCAGCTGCCTCTGCGTCTGAGACGTCAACCCGCGCATCTTATCACGTGGCTTATTGAGCGCGTTGCCAAGGAGACATAGCGTGTGTGGAGGCTTCACGCCATCCACCGCGGCATCCGCGCTCAACTCACCACACGCCCCACCGAGAGCGAACCACATTGTAGCGACCACGAGGAGGTTACCCCATGTGACTCTACTCTCCCTAGCAACCGGGCCGAATTGGTTACTTAGCAGACCTGGCTGGAGTCCCTCAGCACGCCCTGGGATTCAAACTAGCAAACTAGCGAACTCCAGGGGTGGTAGCCAGCGTCTTTACCACAGCATTTTCAAAAAGAAGAATTAGAATCGGACAATTATAAACAATTTACAGCCATTGCCTGATTAATGTGTAATAATCTATTAAAAGTAGATGTAATCTGATTACAGGTATTTTAATTGCAAGTACTTGATATGTGTAATCTGATTACATAATGCAATTTACATGTAATCTGTTACTACACAGCATTGAGTACAAACCAAGCTTTAGGCTGGCTTAAACTGTTTTCATGGTTTAAGTTGGTTTAAGTTGGTGCAGCATGGCAGGAATGTGCATAAAGAAAGAAAATGGGAGTTCAAATCCTGTAAAATTGTTAAGAATTGTCACGAAATGTTATCATCCTCCAAGTTATCCATTTATTCTCTTTTTTGTTTATTGTATAGGATGACATGGTTTTGCAAGCCATGTGTTTTAAATATGGGACCTGTTTAATGATCGTCTTAATGAAATCATTGGTTTTCCTGAAACTGTGAAATCTAATTGCTATTACAGCTGTTCCTCCAGAGACGGGGTTTGGGGACTGGATCTGCCAATCTCGCCGCTATTAATGTTCTATTAGTAGCTGGAGAGCTTCAAAGATCTTCTCATATCTTCATCAATGCCATTCTTGTATTGACCACCTTTAAATTTGCACAATTAAATCCTCTCACTTCTGTAATTGAAATGAATGAGATAAATGAATTAGATTGTCTAACAAAAGCTGAGAAAACAATCTCTGACATCAGACGAGGTTGTTATACTCTTAATAACATTACCGACATGATGAACTCAATAACAACAACAGTCGGGGAAAATAAAACCCAATAACAGGCCTGACAGATATCAAACTCGCACCTGAAATGATATTTTTTTGCCTCATTAGAATGCCACTAATCTCACTAGGGACGCCCACATGAGAGCCAAAGTGTTCTTGCGGACTCTGGTTTAATTTCTGCTAGATTCAATATTAACTGTTTAATTATCACAGCTGAAGTGTGTTATTGAATTGGAAATGAAGATCTACGCCGCGGTAACCTTGTTGGTCCGTCACAGATGAATGCAGGCGGAGCATAAATGAACTAAATTAAGATTCGTAAAGACGCAGCTGTTGTCTGCGAAGACGTTCTCCCAGGAGACCCGAGGCACCTTCAGGGAGCAAAAGAGCAGAAAAGGAGAAGGTTTTCATGTCGGAAAAGACGACTCGTCCATGTGTTTAGAAAACTGCCCTATTTCTCCCAAAGCAGCTTGGGAAAAAAGCTGAGATTGTGCCATTTTCTCTCATGCACACCTCTCTTGCAAACCCAAAATGCAGCTTCAGCATTGTTGCGGTTTATTTAGTGGTGTGAAATGATGAAATCAGGATAAAAATGTTCACAGTTGAAAACAAGGCTATGAGGAATAGGACAGTCTGTTTAATGGGTTGTAGGTCTTAATGTAAGGGGCTGTTCACACCGAACGCAATGTTTTTCTATTGTTATGTCAATGTACTAGATGGGCGTCTTTGACTGTTGCACTGCATCCCTCTGTATCGTCATAGATTCTCGCAGGTGTCCCATGTTTTTTAGACATCATTTGAAGTTAAAAAGTACTTCAACTGTGCGACACTACGTCTAGGTTTTTTTATTAGCGCAAGAATGTGATTGGTGTGAATTGTCCTTGAGTCTACTGGATTTCTTTTGGCATGACATATATTTAATGTGCCATTAGCTGAACAATTGACGTGAAAATATTGAGCAGGACAACCCATTGAACCGATTGAAAAATGTAATATGTTTAAAATATTCAGATAGCTTTTTATATTAGTTATAATTTTTGTCTTTTGATGAAATTGTCTTCTTAATTTTGTCAATATTTCATCACGTCACGTTCATTAACTTAAGTCAATTTGACCAATTTAAGTCTTTTTCTTTTCTTATTTGACTCAATTTTTGTATTTTTGACTAAAATTGCATGTACATTTAGTTGACAAAAATACATATTTTAGTTGAGGATCATGTCCAAAATGACAAAAATGTGTTTCAAACTGTAACAGACCAAGCTTAACCAAATATGAAAATATAAAAAATATATAGAAACCACTTAAGATGATTTAAACATGGGTCAGACATAATCATTGGTTTATCTGCAAGATTAAGCTCCAGAATACCTGAGCTCCTGAAATAATAGCATAAATCGGCCTCGATTTTCATGAGCGTGTAAAGCACAGCACTTTGCACAACCACAATGCACAGCGTCTATTCCAATTATCTCGAGAGGCCTAATTCTAAGTGAGACAGGTCTTTGCGCTATGATGTTTCTGTAGCACGTCTGTTTCCAGAGCAAAGTCTAAATTCAGTTCCTGCATTTGCAGTGTCACTGTCATAGAAACATGCCTGAACGTAATCGCATATTACTATTCTTCTAATTCATTGCACACAGTCCATTTACACCACCAAATCCATATAAAAGTGCTGTCTTTGTTTATATCACTGGTGCTTGACAGGGAATGTACTATATAAAAGGTTGTATTATATAGCACATTACCGCTTTGCATGCGCAATTTCACCAATCCCACTTGCGCCTAGACTTAGCACATGCTAACATGAAAAAAAAACAAAACACTGACTTTGTATGTATGACTTGTGGCAAAGTGCTGCCCTTAGCACTTGCGCTATAAAATAGGGCCATAATGCTAATATCTTGCAATATTATTTTATTCTTGTCATATTTACATCAACAGTACAGTTGAATTAAAACCAATTAATTATCATGATGCATCTTTTTCATCTTTTCATCACTATTTTGTTGATGAGATTAACACTGGTCTACGCTGACTAAGGTCTAATGCAATGCAAAATGTATTTGGGTTTTAAAATGACTTGGAGAAATGATCGAATTAATTGCATGATGCACTGATTAATTAAATGAATAAACTTGTTTTCCATTTGAATTAGGTTTATTTTACTTGCAAGATTATTATTATTAGTCCATTTTGTTTTACCTGGTTACCTTTTTTGGTCCATTAAATTGGGGTTTTCTGAGTTTAGTTCCATTGAAGAGAACTCAAGTGTGAGAACATCATGAGACACCTTGCACACATTAGAAGTCGAGGGAATTTGAGCAGAAGGCCACCTAATTGTACATGATGTCTGAGCATAGACAGAATAATTACTTCTTCGAGACTTTCAAACAGATGGCCTCATGAAAATAAAGTTGCATTTCTACAAAAGAAACTTCACACCGCCTAACATTTGCCAGCCTCTCAAAAAACGTTGACTGTGATCTCGGCGTATCCTTCATTCATTTGAAAAACAGCTATTATTTTTTATCATCCCCTGCTGAGACTAAGTATGGAGAACAATGTCACCTTTCTTGTCTTCCAGGAATCGCATCACTCTAACCTCCAGCGGCCTCAGCCAATCATATGTGTCTGATAATAGAATGCATCTGCTTTAATTATCTAGTCTAGATTCTCTATCCTTCATTGTTAGGGCATTATCTTCTGTGCCTTAACACAAGGAAGGCTTTCCATCTAACTTTCTGGGTTGAGAAGACCAATCAGACTATTTGACCCAAAAGCAATTAAGGATCACTGACTTAAGACATAATCAACTGTTCATTAAGATAACTGTTCATTTGACCAATAAGTGCACCATTCATGCATGTAGCTGCATTTACATTTATGCATTTGGCAGACGCTTTTATCCAAAGCAACTTACAGTGCACTTATTACAGGGACAATCCCCCCGGAGCAACTTGGAGTTAAGTGCCTTGCTCAAGGACACAATGGTGGTGGCTGTGGGGATCGAACCAGCGACCTTCTGATTACCAGTTATGTGCTTTATCCCACTACACCACCACCACTCACATTTCTGTGTGCATTTCAGTGCAAGCCACAAATACGCATGTGAACATTCAAAAAAGCAGCTGTCTGTCAGTCAGCACTTGCGTATGGTACTGATATTGTAAAAAGACTAATACTTTTTTTATTTTAGTGTCAATTTAGTACTAAAATACTGGTACTTTGGACATCCCTAGTGGCAAGTGTTTTTGGCAGCCTGAGTTTTTTTGTGGAAGTCTTGGACATATGTATGTAGGTCCTGAAATTTCAATTATATTGCTGAGAGAGATCCAACTAGCACTCTGGCACCTGACAGATATGAAAAACAATATCAACATGCACCACAACTTTATTGCAACGCACCAATGCTTTATTGCATCCAGGAAATGCGGCCCCTAGCGTATACACAACTGCCAAAAGTAAAGATGTTTACAAGTTTCGCTTCGGAAGAATATATATATATATATATATATATATATATATATATATATATATATATATTTTTTTTAAATAAATAAATGAATACATAATGCATACAACTTTTGTCACTCAAAACCCCAGGACAAAAATGTGAGGATTTAGAGGAAATTGGAGTGTCAAGAAAATGCACTCTACTGGAATGACACGCCCCACAGCTACTGTCCCACAATGCAACCTGTGTCGCCTCATAGGGGTGGTATTACCTATTCATCAGCGCAGCCAGGCTACTCACTTTGCAAATCGAATGCTAAAACATCCAGTCAGTCTCCACCGCTCAAGGAATGTTTAATTTGCACCGACTCGACCTTTGAGGCTTTCTTTGAATTTCAAATTGTTGCGCCGTCTTCCCCTCTGTTTAATGACGCATATTTCATAGTTTGGTGAATCAGCTAAAATGCTTTGTTTGAGGATAGCATGCCTCCTGTCCGAGCGGCAACCTTAATTATGATTAAAGTGTGCTAAACTTCTCATTTAGGAATGCCTCTATCCTACTTTGCTATTAAAGGAATTGTTCACCCATAAATGAAAATTCTGTCCTCGTTTAATCATTGTTTTCCATGCTCTTTTGCATGCAATTACAATAAGTGTGGACTGAAGCATTCAAGCTTCAAAAGGGACACAAATGTGCCATAAGTAGTCCATAAGACTCTATATAAATCCTCTATAAAACAGACCGAAATTTAAATCGCTATGCACTGAAACTCTAGATATCTAATCTAGCTCCCCTGGGCATGTTCATGAGGTTTTATGAAAGAAGCAACAAAGCACGACTTGTGAAGGAATCGATCTTTAATGAAACAATTGATTTGATTCACAAAACCAGTCTGAATGATTCATTCACAAATCGGTCAAATCATTGCGTCAATGATCCGGTTGCAACAGTTAAAATCTCACTGGAGGGGAAGATTATCAGTAAATAATTCATACTTAAATTTCAGTCTGTTTCTCACACAAAGCTATATTCAGATGGGCTGTATGTATAATGCACATGTCAAATGGACCACTTTTATGAGATTTTGATGGTGCTTTTGCAGTCTTTTTGACAATCAAACAAACAAACAAACAAACAAAAAAAACAATGAGGGCATTCTTCAAAATTTCTCCTCTTGTGTTTCATGGACAAAAACAAGTTTTTGACTGAACCATTTCTTTAAGAATAATAATAAAATATTGTGCTAAACTTCCCATTTAGAAATGGCTCTGTCCTACTTTACCCTAACTTGTCCTCTGGACACAGCCATCCCGGGGCTCCTGTCAGTGTTTACCTTGCCAAATCAGGGCGTGAAAAAGGCGAGACTCGAGTATGCATTAATGTAAGGCTTCAAACACTTGGCAGAAATCTGAATCATAGTGATATCACCCCCGGGAGAAAATGTTATGCTGTCACACTAGTCCAAATTAAAGTGGGGGATTTGTGGCAAAAAATGCCTTCCTTTGCTGAGATTGCTACTTGACACAAGTGTTACTCCGGCTGCCATTCACCCAGGGAGTCTTTTTGAGGATGAGTTGATTTTTCCTACAGAGATCTATGATGACTCAGAGAGTGGTGAAAGTTTGCTGATATTTACCATCCTAACCACAGCTATTTATTTTTGACGATAAGCTGATATAATGGTTTTATGGAGACGGCTCATAATGTAATCGCTCATAAGTTGTTGTTTTTTTCAAAGCTGAGAACACTTCATGGATGTTTCGCTTAAAGGAATATTCCAGGTTCAATACAAGTTAAGCTCAGTCGACAGCATTTGTGCCATACTATTGATTACCACAATAATTAATTGTGACCTCCTTTTCTTTATAAAAAGCTCAAATCTGGTTCACAGTGAGGCACTTACAATGGAAGTGAACAAGGGCCAATTTTGTAACCGTTAAAATACCCACTTTTTCAAAAGTATAGCCTCTAGGGTGACCATATGTCCTCAGTAGTGAGCATAATGGCATCTCAGAATGCCCAATACGTCAAACCTTGAGGCAGATGGGCTACAACAGTAGAAAACCACGTCAGGTTCCACTTCTGTCAGCCAAAAACAGAAAGCTAAGGCTGCAGTGGGTCTACCATCTGTGTACCTCAGCAGAAATCGAGATTCGACAATGCAGTGTCCACTGCAGCTTTCTGTTCTTGGCTGACAAAAGTGGAACCCAACATGGTCTTCTACTGTTGTAGCCCATCTGCCTCAAGGTTCAACATGTTGTGCATTCTGAGATGCTGTTGTGCTCACTACAATTGTACAGAGAGGTTATCTGAGTTACTGTAGCCTTTCTGCCAGCTCAAACCAGTCTGGCCATTCTCCGTTGACCTCTCTCATCAGTAAGGTGTTTACGTCCACAGAACTGCCGCTCACTTGGTGATTTTTGTTTCTGGCACCATTCTGAGTAAACTCTAGAGACCAACAATCATGCCATGGTCCAAATAACTGAGATCACATTTCCCCCATTCTGATGGTTGATGTGAACATTAGCTGAAACTCCTGACCCATATCTGCATGATTTTATGCATTCCTCTGCTGCCACACGACTGGCTTAATAGATAATCGCATGAATAAGTAGGTGTACAGTTGTTCCTAATAAAGTGATTAGTGAGTGTGTATACCTATTATGTTTCTCCTCTTACATTCACTTGTTATGACACTATAAGCTAGAGTAAGGCTTAAAGGGATAGTTCACCCAAAAATTTTAATTCTCTCATGATTTACTCACCCTCATTCCATCCCAGATGCGTATGACTTTCTGTCTTCTGCAGAACACAAATTAAGATACTGTATTTAGACATCTCTGTGGGTCCTCACAATGCAAGTGAATGGGTGCCAAAATCCAGTGGATTAAATCCATGTGTTCAGACATGATATGATAGGTGTGGGTGCGAAACGGATCAACATTTAAGTAATTGTTTGTCATAAATTCTCCTCTCTGCCCATAAGGGGGAGATGTGTATCACCAAAAACAGAAGAAGGAGAAAGTGAAATTGAGGAAAAAGACTTAAATATTGACCTGTTTTTCACCCACACCTATCAAATCACTTCAGAATATATGGATTTAACCACCAGAATCATCTGGAGTACTTTTATTTTGCCATTATGTGGACTTACATTATATGGACCTACAGAGCTGAGATATGTTTCTAAAAATCTTTGTTTGTTTTGAAATAAAGTCATACACATCTGGGATGACATGAGGGTGAGTAAATGATGAGAGAATTTTCATTTTAGGGTGAACTAACCCTTTAAGGTTTAGGGTAGGGAGGTTGGATTGTTGATTTAAAACTAGATAGAGCATTAACTTGAAGAACCTCAACTGTTTGGGTGATCATTTAACTCGCTTTTAGCGCCACACAGTGGACATTTCACCTCAGAACTGCCACGATACATGTTTCAAACTCGTAAAGCCATTTTGCAAAAAAGTCTCCACAGTCATGTAATTTTCATGAGGTCAGGCCGGTAGTTGCCCTGAAATGGATAAACTAAACTCCTAAGAACAGTTAACATAATGTCCGTCCGCCATTGTGCCCTATTCAGCAAATGTTAATAAAGCTTGTGCAACAAATCAAGCTACATGCTACCATTATGCACCATTATTTCTCATAGATCAAACAAATAGTTTACTTGCTTTTAATCATTCAATTATAAGCCCAAAATAGCAAAACATTACATTTTTAATGATCTTAACCACAAATCATTGGTCAGGAAATAAGCAAGAACTGACCAAATAGTAAATAATAAAAGTTACTTAGTATGGGATAGTTTTTAGCTTTAGTAGATTTAGCTTTAAATATTTAGGCCTTGTGGGTAATCTTTCAGACAGCTTTTTACAGAAAGAAGAGTCAATGTTTTTCCACTCAATGTTGATTGCTTCAAACAGTTCATGAGACCAAATACTCTCCATAGTGTTCAACTCTGGACTCTGACCAGCCCAAAACATGAGCCTGATGGACTTGTTCTCAAGCCACTCCTTGGTGGTCTTTGCAGTTTGGGCAGGAGCAAAATAATATCTGATAGTTCCTCTTTAGAAAACAACTTTTCAATTGTGGGAAGCAAGCCTTTCTGCAATATTCTCCTGTACTCCAAAGCCTTAATTGACTTTTCACAGTGTAGCAGCTCACCAGTACCAGCTGCCAGTGTTCGAATTGTGCCAGAGCTCTTGGGGGGTCCGCTCCTAACCAAATATCCACCCCCATCCCCACCATCGTACCACATTAAATACACACACACACACACACACACACACACACACACACACACACACACATGTTGTGTTTCCATGTTTTATGGGGACTTTCCATAGACATAATGGTTTTTATACTGTACAAACTTTATATTCTATCCCCTAAACCTAACCCTACCCCTAAACCTAACCCTCACAGAAAACTTTCTGCATTTTTACATTTTCAAAAACATAATTTAGTATGATTTATAAGCCGTTTTCCTCATGGGGACCGACAAAATGTCCCCACAAGGTCAAAAATTTCGGGTTTTACTATCCTTATGGGGACATTTGGTCCCCACAAAGTGATAAATACACGCTCACACACACACACACACACACACACACACACACACACACACACACACACACACACACACACACTTCCAACTGTATCAATAATTACATTCTGCATGATAAAATATAAAGCATATTTGCCTCTCCCTGTTTTGCTGGCAGTTGACAGACAATGTTTCCCCCTCAGCCAGGACTGAATGTAGAGGCAAGGGTCAAACATCTTGAGAGGAGGGCCATTTATGTCAATAAACCCGCATTAGAGAGAGGCTTCAGGTTCGAAGGCAATTCCTTGCATCCGTGGCAGTGAAATTTCAAGCAGAGAAACCTCTTTCACATTCAGCTGAACCGGGTATGTCTAGCTTGCAGTCATCAGCTTTTTTAGGATCTTCCCCTTCTGGTTATTGTTGAGTTTCCAATACCTGAAGTCCTCAACTGCTTCTCTATTTGGTAATCCAAGCTTCTTTGCCAGGTCTTGGATCTTTTCCCCCCCAATCTTGAATCTTTTTAAGAATGCTAACCTTTCCTTTGCAACAAAATGGAGTGGTGGTGGCGTAGTGGGCTAAAGCACATAACTGTTAATCAGAAGGTCGCTGGTTCGATCCCCACGGCCACCACCATTGTGTCCTTGAGCAAGGCACTTAACTCCAGGTTGCTCTGGGGGAATGTCCCTGTAATAAGTGCACTGCAAGTCGCTTTGGATAAAAGCGTCTGCCAAATGCATAAATGTAAATGTAAAATATGTTGTTCTAAATGAATGCACATTCTCAGAAAGAACTTTAGCATTTAATGTGTCCGTTAACGTGGGTGACAGCTCTTTCTCTCTCTGTTGATCTATTGTCTTCTGGTGAGCTATGCTGTTTTTATGTTTGTAGATTTTCTTACTCATGGCTCTGACATCCTTTGCTGAGAACTCTCCAGAAGCCCACTCCTCTGACACCTGTATTCCCTTTTGTGTTCCAAACAGGTGCTTGGCATCTTTGCAGAATGTGCATCCTAACTTATTTTCATTTATGTGTAACCAAGGGTAATACTGCTGCCTCCATGGATCAAGCTGCTGCTGGCTGAAGAATCATCTCTCGTCTGTACTAGTGGGTTGGGACAAAGCTGTGCTGATGGTCTGGGGGTTTCCTGTTTGTTGTGCTTGCACTAACTAGTGTTTTCTTGGGGTCGGGCTGGTCTGTCTGTATATCTTGTTGCCTGGGGTGTACATGTGAGTGCTGCAATGATGTTATAGAGGGCTGATTTTGTGTTTCACTGCTGTGAAAAGAAATTAATATAATCATATAATGTTCTTAAGTGTCTTCCTTACATGCTTTTAAAATGAATTGTCTTACCCTTTAAAAAAGTAACTAATGGCTCTCCTATTTTTACCTTTCTCTTGTCCATTTTTGTAAATATATTTGTATGTAAATAATATTTATCTACTCACAATAAGTGTCTATCTTGTACTCAATCTACATCAATAGTTTTTTTTCCTTCAAAATCACAAGCCAACATTACTACAGTAAAGACATGGATCAATATGGATAAACAACATACAGGGGCGGCTGTGGCTCAGGTGGTAGAGCGGGTCGGCTGCTAATCGCAGGGTTGGCAGTTCGATTCCTGACCCACACGACTCCACATGCCGAAGTGTCCTTGGGCAAGACACTGATCCCCAAATTGCTCCCAATGGCAGGCTAGTGCCTTGCACAGCAACTTTGCCGCCATTGGTGTGTGAGTGTGAGTGTGAGTGTGAGTGTGAGTGTGAGTGTGAGTGTGAGTGTGAGTGTGAGTGTGAGTGTGAATGGGTGATTGGGACACAGTGTAAAAGCACTTTGGTAACCTCTAAGGTTAAAAAAAGGCTCTATATAAGTGCAGACCATTTTTACATGATTGGTTACTACAATATTGCTATAGTAAAATCATGTGTAAAAACAAAAAACACAGCTGTGTAATTATACGTTACCTTATCGTGATATTGAGGATACACTTGGAGGGGGTTGGAGGGGGGGTGGGAACCAGGGCGTATTTATGATATTCCGATGGTAAAATCAAAATATATATTTGTATTACTCAAGAGGGACAAAGAATGGACAGTGTTGGGTATAAGCGCAGTATTACAGTTTTGATGAAACACCAAATGGGACCTCCCCCCAAGTTTAAACACAGCCAACAGCTGAAAAGGCTCCCAACACCATGACACCTCTTCCTCCACACTTCACTGTGGTAGAGATACATTCACTATTGTATTTCTCACTAGATCTTTGAAGACACCTCTCTGGAGCATCACCATGCAACTCAAATCATGAGTCATCCCTCCACACATCTCTGTATCAAACTTTCCATATTCTGCCAGAAACTTCATTCTGTCTTTGATGTTTTTCTGAGACCGCAATGGCTTTTTAACACTTCTTCTAGACACAAAACCTGCATTAGATACAATTCTGGTTATTGTTCTTCTGGAAAGAGTTTTGGTCAGTGTTTTTAGACATATTTTGCAGAATGTGTCCAACACTATAAATTAACTGTGTACCTTTAGTTGTCATCAAAGCAGACTGTATATTGAATTATTCATAATGTGTTTCACATATTTTTATATAACTTGTTTATCACTCATTCGTAAGCTTTAGAACCCAACAAAACTTTTTCCCTTCCTCTCTCCCGTGGATTCATAACGAGTCAGCCACCTGGAAATGATAGGAAAGGATTTCCTGAATAATAAAGTTCAGTGTCTTATTGCGTTCTGTGGGCTGTCACTTGTACGCGAGACAGTTCTGTATATGCTGCTGTACTTCCTGTCGTGGGCTGCAGCTAAAATGGATTTCAGCTGGACAGCGAACAGTCGATGTGTTTTAAAATCCTCGTCTGCTGAGAAGCGCTGAGGTACATGAGCAGCCTTGTATAAATAGGATTTATTTCAATCTAATTTCTTTGCTGTCCTCGTCTGGGTCTCTACATGTCTGACATTGGTTGCATACTGCTATTTAAAGGTACTCTAAGTACATTTTACCACATTAAAAAGTTTTTGTTGAAGATTTGCTAGGGTGTTGCTATGCACTTGCATATTTCATTTATTGAAACGTGAAAAACTTAAACCAAAATATTTCTTAATTCAAATTACACTTCAAACTAAATGAAAATATATTAAAAATTTAGTCAAATTGTTTTTTACAAAATGACCTCCCCATATCCAAAAATTACACCCTCTTCAACTTCTTCTAATTTACTATATGACAACAGGTGGAAAAATTAATAATAAAAATTAGATCATAAATACCATTTATACATAATAATATTAATAATAATTAGGGCTGTGAATCGATTAAAAAAGTTTAATTAGTTAATCACAGTTTTTTTGTGATTAATCATGATATGATACATTACAACAAACATTAAAAATATCATCACAAATATATTTACTTAAAAAAACTTGCAAGAAATTGCTGTCATAATTTGTATTTATTTTTTTTATTTTCTCCCCAATTTGGAATACCCAATTCCCAATGCGATCTAAGTCCTCGTGGTGGCGTAGTGACTCGCCTCAGTCCTGGTGGCGGAGGATGAATCTGAGACCGTCAGTCCGCGCATCTTATCATGTGGCTTGTTGAGCACGTTACCATTGAGACATAGCATGTATGGAGGCTTCACGCTATTCTCCGCGTCATCCACGCACAACTCACCACGTGCCCTACCAAGAGAGATAACCACATTATAGCGACCACAAAGAGATTACCCCATGTGACTCTACCCTCCCTAGCAACCAGGCCAATTTGGTTGCTTAGGAGACCTGGATTTGAACTTGCGACTCCAGGGTTAGTAGTCAGCGTCTTCACTCACTGTGCTACCCAGGCCCCAATTTTAATTATATAAATATGTACATTTTTTAAAATACGTACGTTTTTACAAATAATAATCTTTGATACAAGTATATGTGTACATGCCATAAAATAGGTGGACATGCTGTAATTAAAAGTTGGGCAAAATCTTCTGCAATTTTTAGTGGACTATTTTTATTAATAGGATCAAATGGGCAGATCCAATTCATATCAAACTTTATTGGCAAGAGAAACTTAAGTGTACATTGTCAATGCATTATTCAACACTATTCATACAGATATAAAACACACTTAATGCTGAAGTTCTCAGTCAGTCTCTATCACACAAACACTGGCTCTCACTCTGGCGTTTTCGCTTTTGAAACTGGTTCAGATGAAAGAGAGTGAGCATTTTCACATGAAGAAACCTGTACCTGGTTCGCCGCTTGCGGGTGAAGTCTCCATTCTTTGTACAGTAAAACCTGCTCCTTATGCTGGGGACATGAGTCACTCGTAATGAAAAGTGTACACTGCTCCGCCCATTGTACTAAGCCCTAATTGTGCCCTAACCCCGCCCCCACACTAGTCCTAAACATATATTGGGCCTGTGGCTGATTAGCCTGCCAGGAGCAACTCGAGACACTTTTTTCTAAAAATGTGAATTTTTTTCAGGAAGTAAAAAAAAGGGTACTGCATGAATTACTTTAATTGTTTTTAATGCATTAAACAAAAAACTTTTAATCACAGAAATAATGCTTAAAATTTCCCAGCCCTAATAATAATAATAATTGAAAAATAAACCATCTCCAAACTGCAAATGCTGGAACTGAATTTAGACTTTTCACTAAAAACAGACGTGCTGCTGAAACATCTTAGCGCAATGACCTATTTCTCAGGAAAATAGCAAATTGAGCTTTGCGCCACTTCATTAATATAAAATACACCAACAGATAGCGCAAAAACTCCCACCCATGCCCACTTATGCTTTGCGCTGACACAAAAAAATGCACTTAATTGCACGGAATTAACGCTCTCACAAAAATTCGATAAGACTTTACGCATGATGGTTGCGCTTATTGCGGACACAAATATAGAGCTCTTAAACTGCAAAATGTATTTGTATACCTTAATAGATAGTCACTAGTTAAGGACTTCTGAATTTGTGTGTTCTTGCAGTTGTTTTGGTGTAAATTTCCTTCGGCTCCAGAATGATTAGTCACATCACATAAACAGCTCAGTTGATTGGCTTTCAGATTGCGTACTTCCGGGGGTGCATGCACCATCCGAGCAACTGCCATTGAGATGAATGGGAATGCAAACATATAACTTTCTCCAGGTATTCTAGACATCCTTGGCTGTAGCTCTCTGTGCCATCTTCAAGGGTATCTGTCAGAGATGAGCAGTGCTTCCATCTGAAAATCCATAATAAAAATTGCTCCATCTTGCACTTTTCCTTCCTTCCTTGAGGATTTCAGGTTGTGTTATTCAGTCAGGGTGACTCAGAGGGTTTTGAGAGCTCTTCTCAAAATAAGCCTGCTCTCAACCACAAAAATGTCATTTATAAATATCACCTCATTATGTGCAGCATTGGAAACCCCTGGAGATTATTCAGGTAGTCTTTGTAGGGGGAGGGTTGGTGCAGTATGCAAAATCTGAAATCACTATTATGAAAAGCAATTAAATCTCTTTTTGTTACTTTTTTGCATGTTACTCTGATTAATGCATGGGGAAAATAATGCATTTAGACATGAATTTGTCTAAGTGGCTCTAGGAAACTTTCTTTAATCGGAAAGTCTAATTTTAGTCATATATTCTACCTTTATTCATCATAAATAAGCAGTATGGATATTTCTGACATTTGTTAAATCTAACCTAGACTGCTATGAATGTTTTCTCATTTTACTTACAGCATGCTTCAATGAAAGTACACTGTTGCCAGATCTGATAACACCACATGTATTGAAATAAAACATTTACTGCTGTACTGTAAATGTGCAGGTGACTCGCCATGAACCCTCGGAGTACTCATCTTGTATTACTGTACAATGCCTTACGGGATAAATTGCAAGCAAATATAGAGTAAAGATCATAGCATTTGCTGACATTTCTGTGTGCCACAAATATGTAGAAATCCTGATTATTCGTGTGGCACATAGTGACACATTTTAAGTCATTATGAGGTCACAGGTTCATGATGGGCAATGTTTAATGAGGTTGACACACCAGCCTGAAGGGTGACTAATTTACATTACACACATGAGACAAAATCATCCCAAAGAGTTGTATCAATAATTAGCCTCCGCCCTGTCACAAATACATTCAAAAGTTTGTATTACTGAATCAACTACAACATTGGTGTAATGTGCATTGTTTACATACAGTACAATATAATGCAGAAATGCTAAGAGTGGTATGTTAGTTTTGTCACAATGAGACCCAAGAGCAGAAGAACAGTTAAAATAATTTATTTATATAAATAAATTATAACTTCAACTGGGCTGGTGAAGCATGGGGAACCCGGCACCGACTGCAGTACGAAGGTGCGTTCGTCAATGTGTGCACGCCGTGGCTGCACAGTGAGCAGATCTGTGAGGAATCCTCCATGAAGAGTGTGTTTGTAGGCGAGTGTATGCGTAGTGGTAGTTTAGGAACAGTATGTGAGCTAGGAATTAAATTAAACTGTCCTTATTCTACAGCATTCTTATGTAAGGACACTTATAATGGAATTTGTCTTGTTTGACAACCATTATAAGAAAGATAAATTACATATATCTAGATTATTTGTCTGAATAAAATTCTCCACCATTAAAATCGTAATACAAAGTCTCGTTGTATCCGCTCACAATTTCTATTGTAAGGAATTAGCTTTAATCAGGGAATTATGATTAATTAACTTATTGGAGTAATATTATTCTCATGGCTAATTGAAAATAATATCACACATATTTATGTATAGCTTTGAAGCAAAATCTTTTAAAAACAGGGATGAGATTATTTATCAAAATATACCACAGTCAAATTATCTTTGACTACAGACAAACTTTATTGCTATTCTAAACATATACTATTCTAACACATACACCATGAAACAGGTTGGTGAGTAAAGTGACAGAATGTGAAATAAATTATCAATTCAGTGAATATGAACTTTATGGAATCTGTAGACAATGCCTTAAGAATCATTTATCCTTATTTGAGTCTAAATCGATTTGCAGTCGGATTACCCAAAGAATTTAACTAATACACCAGCACTTTGAGTAAAAGTCTGGGGATGTACTTGCGTGTTGTAGAAAGTTTGTTCCGTCGATGTCTTGGACTGTTATGATTGCGGATAGTTACCGTCTGGATGCATGATGAGGTGGGCTTTGAAGCGAGGCCTTCCGCAAGGAGGACTCGCAACTCCCGTTGGGTGTGTGAACCGTAGAGAGTGAGAGTTTTCCTCGGGAATTCGAGTCCCGGATTTTCCTTGGACTCTACATGGCACGGAGGAGTGAAAAGCAAGAGAGCCGAAGAAGAGAGGAGACCAAGAGATGAGTTCTCATGTAGGGTTCTTCCTTGGAAGGAGAGTTTTGAACTGAAATTGGCCGCACCCCAAAGGTGTCCTGAGACAATCAAAAGTGGCTTTTCAGAGTCACACGGTCGACTGGTCTGTCCTTTTTAAAGTTGATTTACAATAAGTTGTGCGGAGGATTCTTACGACTTCAAAAATTGTGCATGTTTAATTATGAACTTTTATATCTTGAAAATGTTCAACGTTCAACATTCTCTACATAAACAAGCAAGCATTTACATATTAAATATGACATACTTTCATGACTATTATATGTGTAAGTAACAAAACATGAAAATCCCTGATTACAAATCATATTGGTTAATTCATTGGTTTACAACATGGATAAATCTTTACACGTTATGAGAAACCTGATTGTCAGGGTATATTATAAGGTTAAGCCTTGAAAAGTTACCATTCTTAGTAGAATGAGATGAAAAATACAAGATTAAAGAATATAATCATCGATTTGTCAGTTATAAGTGATTACAAATCACTACACATTTTTTAAAAGGTACATCAGGCTATAAGTAATGTGTCAGTTATAAAAGTGATCACAGGTCATAGAGTCATTTTCAGAATTATCTAGCAAGGCTAGGTTTGGTACTGTATATATATTTGGGTCCATACGCATTCTGTACATTTTAGAGGGTTAACACAGCGAAGTACAATGTTGATGGATTCCTTTTAGATGCTTTGCAGGATAATGAATCTAAGTGTAGCAAACAGAGTGTGTTTTGAGCCTTTACCAGGAATTCCAGGGAGTCTGTATTTTATTGCCCATAACTTTTGCACTTAGTTTCTCTTTGCAGATAAGTTCATGTGCGATCTGGACAAGTCTCTTTTGTTAGTATTGGCCAGATGTGAGCGTCAGCTCAGTTTCTTGATGCCTTAGTCAACAGATTCTTTTAAATTATGACGTTGAGGAATTCCAAGGTTAAAAGGTTGGGTTTTCGAGATTCAAGTCTCTACTCTGGGCATCACAGGAACTGTGCTTGACTGGTTTAACTCCTATCTCTCAGGAAGGTCCTTCAAGGTAGCCTGGAGAGGTGAGGTATCCAAGCCACACCAGTTACTTACTGGGGTACCTCAGGGATCAGTGCTTAAGGAACTTCTCTCCTCTATATACACAACATCACTGGGACCCATCATTCAGTCACATGGTTTCTCTTATCACTGCTATGCTGATGACACACAACTCTACTTGTCTTTCCAGACGAACGACACCACAGTGACTGCTCGAATCGCTACCTGCCTGGCAGACATCTTGGCATGGATGAAGTTTCTTGATGCCTTAGTCAACAGATTCTTTTAAATTATGACGTTGAGGAATTCCAAGGTTACAAGGTTGGGTTTTTGAGATTCAAGTCTCTACTCTGGGCATCACAGGAACTGTGCTTGACTGGTTTAACTCCTATCTCTCAGGAATGTCCTTCAAGGTAGCCTGGAGAGGTGAGGTATCCAAGCCACACCAGTTACTTACTGGGGTACCTCAGGGATCAGTGCTTAAGGAACTTCTCTTCTCTATATACACAACATCACTGGGACCCATCATTCAGTCACATGGTTTCTCTTATCACTGCTATGCTGATGACACGCAACTCTACTTGTCTTTCCAGACGAACGACACCACAGTGACTGCTCGAATCGCTGCCTGCCTGGCAGACATCTTGGCATGGATGAAGGAACACCCCCTGCAACTCAACCCAGCCAAGACTGAACTCCTTGACTTACCAGCCAACCATGCTGTTAAACACAACATCACCATGCAGCTAGGCACAACTACAGTATCGCCTTCCAAAATGGTCTGAAATCTCGGGGTAACCATCAATAACAAGCTAAATACACAGACCACATCTCGAAGACCGCAAGATCATGTACACTCTACAATATCAGGAAGATAAGACCCTTCCTCTCTGAACATGCCACAAAATGTATTTTTCAGTCACTTGTCATAACTAGACTGGACTACTGCAATTAGACCTCTGCAAATGATCCAGTATGCAGCAGCATGTCTTTAATGAACCAAAGAGAGCACATGTTACATCACTCCTTGTCTCTCTCCACTGGCTGCCTGTTTATGCACGTATTAAATTCAAAGCTCTGATGCTGGCATACAAAACAGTCACTGGGTCTGTTCCAGCATACATAAAATCATTTCTGTAGAACTACATGCCCACCAGAAGCCTGCGGTCGGCTAAGGAATGTCGCCTTGTTGTAACAACACAACGAGGTACCAAAACACTTTCCCGGATTCACTGACTCACACTCTGTCTTCAAAAATCTACTTAAAACACATATCTTCCATGAGCACTTAACCAGTCAATTCAAAAACGTGACTTGTTGCACTTTAATCTGTTTTGTATACTATTCTGATGCTAGTGAAACTTTGTAGTATGGCACTTTTCGTACCATTGTCTCCTTTAGATGATTTGCTTATGTTTTTCCTCTATTGTAAGTCGCTTTGGATAAAAGTGTCTACCAAATGAATAAATGTAAATGTAAGTCATATTGCCAGCAATTGTTCACTTCTTCTGCATCTAATATCCTAGAGTAATCAGGAGCAGATCCATGAAGAATCCTCCGTTGAAGAGTCGTGTGTGCAGAGAACAAGTGCACAACAAACTGGAAGGCAACCCCACTCCCGACACGAGGGCAGAGACTGGAAAACCATACAGACACACGAGACGACTAGGCAGAGAGAGTGAGGTGAGTTACTAAAACACAAAACGAAAATCTAGCAAAGATCATGACACAAGGAAGGGTTTAAGTAGGCAGTGAATCAGCGGAGAAACAGGTGCTGCTAGCACACTAATTAGTGGCATGATCAGTTAGTTCCTATGGAAACACTGGTCAAGCATGCCAGCAGTGCCTGAGACACAAAACAAACAGAACAAACCAACAAACTCACTGGGACAATGACAAGTTTACTGTTTTCTATTACAATAAAAGCCTTAGACTCTATAATTGGCATGCTTGAGGTAGATGCTAAATTTGCCCTTAATGACTAAATATATTGTAGGGCAATATTGAATGAATAAGAGTAGCTACAAATATTAAGCAAACATGTGATTTTATGGGGTGTATATACTATACATATGACTTGCAACATGCAGCTGAATCGCTGTACCTTGCACATGGTTGATCTGTAGACCTCCACGTCTCTGCAGATTAGCAGTATTTGGAGAACATGAGATTTTTGCCCCTGGGAAATAGGATTCATGTACTGTAGACACAGCGGAACTGAAAGGCTGTTGTTGTTTGATGAATGAGTAGCACAGCAAAATATCCACTCCAGCAGCTGAAGTTAATGAGAAATACATTCCACTACTAGAACAGATGGGCAGAAAACATGCGGTCGTGCTAGATCTGGTCTTCTTCAGTAAGGTTAAACACACTCAAAGCACAACATTCTAACAATATATGTAAAAAATTTACTCTGTATTGTATCCAGATTTGATAATGAGTAATTGTAATGAGATGCTATTTTGTGACCAGTATTTAGGCAGTTTTACTGCCCTCAAAGTCAACAGCTGTACATTATTTCTTGCAGTGTATTTTCATAATTATTCTGGACAGCAAAAAATACTGATATTGTCAATAAACACAACATGATCTACGTTTTTAAATGTTTTTTTTTTTTTTTTGTCATGAACTGGGAAATACAGAAATGTATAAAAATGTGGATAGAATTTCTAATAGATCTAAACAATAGATAATCTAATATCTGCTGGATCTTTTCAAAATTGAGACTAATCTTGAATTAACTCACTTTAAAATATATATTTTATCTTATTTTTTAACATTTATGCTTTTTAATTTCATTACACATTTCCATAAACTGTAACTGTGTTATCTTTAACAAAATTAAATTAATAAAACATATATATTGTTTTTATTTATTTACTGTGACAGGGCGGAGGGCGGGCCGGGTCATGATTGTACACACCCAGTGTCTGAGACCGGCAACCTCGAGTGGGGAGGGGAGGGGCTTGCTGCCGACCGCCTGGAGCGGGCGAACCTCTGCCAGGGGCGGGGGAGACCCCTTCTGTTCCCCCGAGAAAGCAGCGGGGCGTTCTGTCCGCCAGGGGCATCCAGGTAGACGGGGATGACCTGCCGGCAAACGGGGCGAAAGGCACACCCCTCCCCAGGAAAAGGGGGGGGGGGGTGTACATCATGCCGGGGGCTCCCCAGCCTGACAGAACGAGGGAGGAATGTGGCAGGGCGGAGGGCGGGGCCGGGTTGTGATTCTACACACCCGGTAGCTTATCAGGCTAATCAAGCCTCCGAGAGGGATAAAGGCTGACTGCGGAGGATTGTGCGGAGAGAGAGATTGTTTACGGACATGTCCGTCATGTGTGTGTTTGTCTTTTGTTTAAGTTAATCATTAAAACATTGTTTATATCGCCAGGCCGGTTCTCGCCTCCTCCTTTCCATTGAACTGCTTTACATTTACATTTTATTTTGTTTAAGATTAGTCGGCTCAATATGATAGAAATTTGTTATGAAACTGAGATGCGAAAGTCTGAAAATGAACAAAAATAAATAAATTAATTAATTTTCACCAACTATTGAGTCCAGTGTAATGACTTGCAAATTAATTTTCTAAATGGACAATCTATTGGGGAGCCTTGATAATTTTGCAATCAGGACCCCATCACGGAATATACAGTATATAAGTTAATCAAAGGTGCAATATGTAATATATTTACTGTAATAAAGCATAAAATTATCATAATATGTTATCAGAGATTTAGGAAACATGCTAAGTTGAAACAATGCTACAGCCAGTATATTCTACTTTGATATGTCCATTCCGGGTCAGAATTTCTGTTTGTGTTTTGGCCTGTGTGATCCCGCCCACTGCCCATTTCCCAATAGTATTTCGAAACATGGGGTTGCCAGATTTAAACACATTAGCATGCAAACACAATGCACTGCAGCCATGGAAGCCAGCAATACATCTTGCTAACATTGACAGAGTTATAAATAATCCACATGAGCTGGTTTATAATTTGCAAACAATAAAAAATTACAAACGCTCAAATTAGTTGATCAACTTACAGTGTAAGACTCGTCGCTTGCCATTGTCAGTATACTCATTCCTGTTGCATGTCCTCAACCTGGCAACCCGCGTGAGCTTTGAGTCTGGTGGAAGGGGTCGGGGAGACAACTCTCTGCAATATTTTGAATTTGGACTACAGTACTCATTTTAAATGCGTGATGTCAATGTTACATATTGCTCCTTTAAGTTAGGAACAGGTTAAGCTTTCATTCCTGCTATTAATGAAACTTTTTTTTTTTAAAACAGTTTATGCGAAACTACTTCCATGTTTATTTATTCAGTCCTGCAGTGTGATAGTGAGATTTTCAGCATCAATAAGCATAAAATATGTTAATGTAACACTCTAAATGTCTGAAACAATGAATCAAAATAGCTTGAATTCCTTGAAATATCCTGCTGTATGACATGCTAAACTAAAACTGTTTTAAGTAGCATTGTATTCCTTATTGTGCATTCAGTTTTCAAAACCTCACATTAAGTGAGATGCTACATAAAAATTAAATACAAATATTATGGGGGGAAAAGTTCATAGCCTCATTTAAAGTTTAAAATTTAAAGTTTGTTTGGCTCATGAGCCGAGTCTTTGTCACAAACTGAGATGTTAAGAACACTGGCTTTTTTTTTTTAATGTTTGGAGAAATATTTTTACGCTAAAAAGACAAGAGAGTGCAAGGCAAACCCCGGGCATGTGGTGAGAAAGATGACACACATCATAACAATTAAGCCCAAGAGCAAAGAGAAAAGAAACATCTTTTATCTTAAGGTTTACAACAGAACACACCACTGTAGGGAACTTCTCTGCTCAGGTAGATATACAGAAGCTAAGGAGACACAAAAAGTAAATAGTTGCAGGCTCAGGTAACCCCATTCATTTGAACCATAGCTGAAATAGAAGAGGACAACTGTCATGAGACAATATTGTGTTTGTTTCAGCTTGGAATATTGCCGCATTACTATTTTATGATATTGTATGGCGCTGTAACTCGCCACATTCTGTTTCTTTCCTCATAGTTGTCACTTTGTTTAAAAAAATAAATAAGTAAATAAAACAAATAAACAATAGTAGATTTTACTAAGTAAAAAGGTAAGTGGTTTTGCCCATGCAAAACTCGTCACCAAGATGCTAGGGTGTTGTTGCCAGGGTATTGCTATGCGGTTGTTAAGGTGTTCTGAATGTCTTCTCGCATTTTGTTATACAGTTGCTAAGGAGTGTTTTTGGGTGATTCTCACAAAATCAAACTTGAACCATGCATGGCAGTGATACTTTCTAAATAAAAATCATTATGAAATTCTATTCTGAAAATTTAACACAATAGAAATATATCTGCTACATTGTGCAGAGTATGCATGTTTTAAGTTTTAAATTCTCATTATTGCAACATAAACACATAAAAAATAAAAAAAAACATTTGAAATAATGTATGTTTACATATATTTAATGGAGTGGTGGTGTAGTGGTCTAAGCACATAACTGGTAATCTGGTAATCAGAAGGTTGCTGGTTCGATCCCACTCATTGTAGATTGTGCTTCATTCACAAAAACTGCCTGGTGCAATTTAGACCGGCAAATGAAAGTAGGCGGTAAAATGTATTTGATTTAAAAGTGATGTTTGTGAATGTTTTCATTCGATTGTATTAATCAGATAATGATCAAGAAGAGCATCATCACCTGGCATGCTTACAGATGCACACTTTCAGCATGTTTAAGAGATGATTTAGGTGTATGGATCACATGATATCATGATGTACAGTCCCAGCAGGGTGTCAAATACTGTAGTCTGCGGCAAAAATCTGAATTGCATGTGGAAATTGCAATCAGCACACTGTTTGTGGGCGCATTTGTGCTATTTGGCTGATCTGCAGAATTCCTTTATTGAATGGGTGGCTAAACCAGCGCAAAGGGTGTGTGCTAATAAATAGCGCATTTACCAGGCAGAAGTAGTGAATTCCCCACTTTTTCTGTAAGTTAAGTTTAAACATGGATGTCTGGATACTTGCCACTTCAGTTTTATTTCCACTAAAATGCTGTATTACCTCTATCCTTTTCTCTGCATTCTCTCATTACGCCAACTAATGCCAAATTTGTAAGACTATGGCCACCAAAATGAGTTTATAAATTCCTCTCTAAGATGAAGCACTAATTTTGGCTCACTTGAAATGGGTATCCCTATTATTAGTGTTTTTTTGTTTTTTTGTTTCTCAGTATTTCAACTTAAAATTGTCTTTTTATTTTTACAGCGCAGTCAAGCGCAGCGTAGTTCTGGCGGGAAGACTAGCAGCTATACATCATCGCACCATTAGCTGGGTAATTCCCAGCCAATCACATGTAAGCCGTTGCTTTGTAAGTCTGCTCACAATCTATCACATTGCTGTTTCAGTGTGCTAACACGGCAACCTCCCCCACCCCACCACCACCAGTTGAGTCCCGTCCTGCACGGGGGTAGGCTCCTCGCCCCTGTCTCCTATCTCCAGCAGGATATGACGTTTCCAAGTATAACTTCCTCGGACCGCCAGACTGGGCATACGCCAAAGAGAGAGACATTACTTTCTGTTGTATATTTATCAAATAAATGTCATCTTAAATTTCACTCAAGTCTGCGAGTCTTCCTGATAGAAATGAGAATTTATGCATTTTTTATACTGTTTTATAAATATATATTTGAAGAAATAAATAATTGCTAATATTCTGGTGGGCCTGGGTCTAATTGGGGGTGTGCCTATGCCCACCCTGGCCCACTCTTGGCAACGCCACTGGGTGGTCGATTACTGGTGCAAATCAAAATAGTCCACAACAAGTCTATATGTAATTCTGGTGTCTAGAAATGACTCTGGTTCCTCCTTTAATGTGAAGTAAGTAATTTTTTATTTTATAAAATTTTTTGCTTTTGTCTGTGTGGCAAAAATGGGGAGTCCAATTAATAAATTATTTATAAAAGTAAGAGAATATCAAATTTTTGTATACGTTATGCATCAAATCAAACTTTGGTTTGTAACCCTCAGTATGAGCAATAGTAATGATGCTTGACTTCTCTTTACATCAAGAGCTCTCTAGCACCCGTACCGTAGTTGTACACTATTATTACTTTGCAACTGCAGTCTAATTCTTGTGCATTTATCACAATTCACCCTGCTAGCTGTTTCTTCATTGTCTCTCTTATTGCTCTCACTGTTGTCTCAAAGGCCACAGGGTGCTTTGAAATGCCTGGTGCTTCTGTGCCTTAATTAGAAAACCCTCATCATTTATTTGTCAAAGAGACGATATTGTGCCTTGTTCAACTTCTGTGCAGAGATGCCAGTGTCTTGTGGTTTGTTTTGCTAAAGCAGGATCCAATAAGATCTTTAAGAATTGCTGCAAGCAATGCATGTTGGTTCAGATCAACTGTACATGTGAAATTACAGAGCACATTGCCCAACCCATGCACTCCAAACTCAGCGTTAAATGAGGGACTTGATCTTGCCCGACAAGCAAATGACCGCGGCTTGGCTTGGGATCGCGAGCGCTGCTTAGAGAAGGCAACTGGGCACAAATTGTCCGAGAAATGTATTCTGCATTTTAATAAGGTGCTATAGACTGTCTTGACTTGGGGCTCATGCGGATCTCATGTTCTATATCTCTGCTTTGCAGTTGTGTGGAAGATGATAGCACACCGCTTTGGATTGTCAGTCTCTTTAATGTCAAATCCTTATCTGGCTGACGGTGGGTCATCTTTGGGATTTGATTTCTTTGGGGCTTTTGAAGCAGCTTTTATTGGTGGTATAGAATATCTCCCTCTCGTAATGAAGACGTTTGAGTCGTTTGAGATATTGCACAAATGTGCGTGGAAACAGAAAGATCAATGCGGACTTGCCTGCAAATAGGGACGGATTATGACTTGAAAAGTCCCTGGGGCCAATTATCTCCAAGGGACAAGGTGTCTGTGTGTTGGGGGGTGTAAGGAGGTGTTTGTTGTTCATCAAACTAGATTGTGCAACCTTAAAGGCAGTCAAGGGTCCCCTGGTAGTCAAGAGCCCCTGGGCAATTGGCCCGGTCGGTAATCCGTCCCTGCCTGCAACTCACTGAAATTCAGCTGCTGATTGTGCCTCCTACTTCTAGGAAATGTTTTTACAAAAATGGCAAATGGCCCAAAACAAAGAAACATCAGAAAGTCAGCTTATGCATACATACTTTATCTACATACTGTATATATTGCTCAGATATGATTCTCAAAAAACCTGTCAAGAAAATGTCCTGGTCCTATCTACTTCATAATCAAAAGAAACAAAGAAGAAATTATATTTTGCATATAGAAAATGTAGGGCCACTAAGATTTTTTACACCTCAACATTTTCTGCACATTCGATCATTTTCATGACAGATACGCACATTTTACCCCCAAATTCTCATTAGCACAACGTGAAAAAAGAGGGTCATTATTTGAGGTTGACTGATTGTGGATTTTGCCGATACTGATTATTAAGGTGGTGGAAAAGGCAGATAACCGATTAATCGCTGATAGTTTTTAAAATGTATTCACATTTTCAGGTCTTTCCTTACTATGCCGAGGACTGACATAAATGTTGCAAGAGTCCAAAATTATTAAAATCCCAGATGCAGTTTATTGTTCAGCCGATTGCTAATGGTAATAATTAGGGCCATTAAGATCTTCAAATATTTATTTATTTAATTATTATTATAATTTTTTTTGCATTGTGACATTATTTTCAGGACATCTAAGCACATTTTGCTATCGCAATGTATCAGGACATTTTACTTTTACTCTTTCCATTGTTTTCAATGGTAATTCCCATTACCATATAATAGTAAAAAGATGCGGTTGTACAATTTACATTTACATTTATGCAAATTTTTATCCAAAGCGACTTACAGTGCACTTATTACAGGGACAATCCCCCCGGAGCAACCTGGAGTTAAGTGCCTTACTCAAGGACACAATGGTGGTGGCTGTGGGGATCGAACCAGCAACCTTCTGATTAACAGTTGTGTGCATTAGCCCACTACGCCACAACCACTCCTACAATGATTTTATAAACTAGAAATCAGCGTAAAAAAGGCAGCACCAAGACAGAACTACTTTGATGTGTAAATACTTCACAATTTAAATAATATATAATTTAGTCAAGTGACCGTAATAAAATGATCATAATGACTAGAGGTAGACCGATATATTGGTGTATGCACATTTTGTTATTTTGATTAGATTTGATTAGATGTTTTGATTAGATAATAAAGTGTTCAACATTGAAGGGATGGCATGCTTGTGACTATATAGAAACGTGCCCCGTCAGCACATACATTGTGTCTTCAACTTCAAATCTTGAGAATAATAATAAACCTTATTCCATATTAAACCTCATCAGGTGAACCTCATCTGGAGACATGCTTTATATTATTTTACCAAATTAAGATTTTTACAGTATATAAGTACAGTATATATATTTATTAGGGCTGTCAATCGATAACATTTTTTAATTGAATTAATTACATGGTGTCCCGATTAATTAATCGTGATTAATCGCATATTCAAATGAGAAAGCCCTTTATATAACAATAATTCAATATATAATGATGAAATAATTATACATAATTATCTTTAAATATATATATATATATATACAGTATTAAGTATTCAGACCCCTTTTTTTTTCACATTTTGTTATGTTGCAGCCTTATGCTAAAATGCTTTAAATTATTAAATTTTTCTCATCAATCTACACTCCATACCCCAAAATGACAAAGCAAACAAACGAAAAAACAAACATATTTTGATAAAAATAAAAAACTGAAATATCACATTGGCATAAGTATTCAGACCCATAACTCAGTACTTAATCGAAGCACCTTTGGCAGCGATTACAGCCTCAAGTCTTGTTTTTTGGTATGATGCGTCAAGCTTTGCACATCTGGATTTGGGCAGCCATTTTCAGGTCTCTCCAGAGATGTTCGATTGGGTTCAAGTCTGGGCTCTGGTTGGGCCACTCAAGAACATTCACAGAGTTGTCCCTATGCCACTCTTGCGGTGCCTTGGCTGTGTGGTAAGGATAATTTTCCTGTTGGAAGGTGAATCTGGAGCAGGTTTACATTAAGGATATCTCTGTATTTTGCTGCATTCAGCTTTCCTTCAACCCTGACCAGTCCCCAGTCCCTTCCGCTGAAAAACGCCCCCACAGTATGATGCCACCACCACTATGCTTCACTGTTGGGATGGTATTGCGCAGTTGATGAGCGGTGCCAGGTTTCCTCCAGACATGATGCTTGGAATTGAGGCCAAACAGTTCAATCTTCCTTTCATCGGATGAGAGATTCTTGTTTCTCACGGTTGAGAGTCCTTTAGGTGTTTTTTTTGTGTGTCTTGCGTTGAGGAGAGGCTTCTGTCTGGCCACTCTGCCATAAAGCCCAGGTCGGTGGCGTGTTGCAGTGATGGTTGTCCTTCTGCAAGTTTCTCCTATCTCCACACATGATCTTTGGAGCTCAACCAGAGAGACCATTGGGTTCTTGGTCAATTCTCTTACCAAGGCCCTTTCCCCCCCGATTGCTCAGTTTGGCCAGGTGGCCAGCTATAGGAAGAGTCCTAGGCCTCATTTCCCAAAAGCATTGTAACTTAAGTAGTACTTGAAAATGCTTGTAGATTTACGATGCTCTGGAGTACTCATACAGCACTACGAGCATCGTAAGCATATAGACTTATGCAAACACCTGCAAGACATACACAAATTTACACCAGATACAATTTAAAGACCTGTAGCTACACTTTATGCTAAAACTTTAATATCAGGATACCTATGTTTTATTTAAGTCTAATAATAATTATAAAAATAATAATGACATTTTTTGACACCCAAAGGCGCTCTCGCCAGCACGTCAAGGTGTGTAACACAGCACATGCAGCATTGCTGTCACTGTTATCAATTTTGGGAGTAAAGAGCAGACCTCCGCTTTATTGGCGAATGTCACTAAAGCACATCTTCTAAACATCTCTTATTTTGAGCTGCATGATAGCACGGTGAACCTCGTAACATTCAATGAATGCTTGTCATTTGCAGGATCATACACTCCATTTATATGGAGGCCACTGTGCTCTTGGGAACATTCACTGCTGCCGAAATGTTTTGTTGCCTTCCCCAGATCTGTGCCTTGACACAATCTTGTCTCTGAGCTTGGTTTTTGCTCTGATATGCATTTTCAGCTGTGAGACATTATATAGACAGGTGTGTGCCTTTCCAAATAATGTCCAATCAATTGAATTTTCCTCAGGTGGACTCAAGTCAAAGTGTTGAAACACCTCAAAGATGATCCAAAGAAACGGGATGCACCTGAGCTAAATTTCAAGTGCCATAGCAAAGGGTCTGAATACTTAATGTCAGTGTGATACATTTGCAAAGTTATCAAAAATCTGGTTTTTGCTTTGTCATTATGGGGTATGGAGCATAGATTGATGTGAAATAATAATCATTTAAAGCATTTAAGCATAAGGCTGCAACATAATAAAATGAGAAAAAAATGAAGGGGTTTGAATACTTTATGAATGCACTGTGTATTTTTTAAATCACAATTAGTTAAATGCAGTACAACAAACCTTAATGGTCTTAAAAGTAGGCTTGATTATCATTTTTACCTTTACTTTTGTGAAGAAATGTGACCCATACATGTTCTGGAAAGGTTTCGTGAGATTTATTATTTACTAACTAATTAATACAAAATAATTCTGTGGTGGGACTGTAAATCGACAAGCCACTTTGCCTCAAAATTCATTGTTTCCCCGGAGCATCCTCATGTCTATCTCATTCAGGACTCAGACAGATCGGACAGAAATTTCAATTGCTGTTGAAACTATAACTCACTTAGTGGGGAGTGTGTTCTTTCTTCAGCTACACGTGGGTCTTAGAGAAAAGGTCGACAAAAGGCAGCGTGTGTAAGAGAAATACTGCCTGCGGACTCTAAACGTCGCTTTGTGTGTGCTTCATTGTTCTGTTGAGCAGTGTTGTAATAAATCAATGTCGAGATGGGCCTCCTGAGCCTTTACATTTTATGGAAGACGTCTGACATAGCATTTGTATGTGCCTGTGTGCAAGAATGTGTGTATTTTGTTGCTTTGTGTGTGACTTATCTTACAGTGGAAAAGTAACTCCTCCATTCTGGGCATAAGACTGCTTTTGTACAAGAATCTGATAGGAACTTGGGTTGGGCGATATAATGGATATATTGGATAGCATTTAGACAATAATCCATCCATCCATCCATCCATCCATCCATGAAATGGTAAATGGTCTGCACTTATATATCACCTTTTTAACCTTAGAGGTTACCAAAGTACTTTAAACTGAGTCCCATTCACCCATTCACAAACACATTCACACTCATACACCAATGGCAGCAGACAATCCTCCCATCCACCCATCAATCCATCCACCCACCCATCCATCCACCCTGCCACCCACCCATCCATCCAGCCGCCCGTCCGTCCGCCCGCCCATCCATCCATCCACCCGCCCGTTTGCCCGCCCATCCATCCATCCGCCCGTCCGCCCGCCCATCCTTCCGCCCGCCCGTCCGTCCGCCCGCCCATCCATCCATCCATCCATCCATCCATCCATCCATCCATCCGTCCGTCCGTCCGCCCGCCCGCCCTTCCATCCATCCTCCCACCCACCCACCCATCCATCCATCCATCCATCCATCCATCCATCCAGTTGTGAAAAAAGGAGGGAATGCAAACAGTTAGTTTATTTAGTTTATTATGTGTCATTTCCAGTGTCCAAAATTAACTTTAACATTACGGATTTGTTTTTCTAGAGAATTTTTTACCTTCAAGAGGGCATGTTTTTTCAAACCTTTTTAAAATACTTAAAAAACTTCAACTCGATGTATTAATTAAAATTCTCAAGATAGAGAATTGATTGCCTCTTATCCTAAGAATTAAATCAACATTAATTCATATTTTATGCCATAATATGTATAACTAGGACTATAATAGAATATCAAGAACTATACCATGCCATTTCCACAACAGAAATGTTATAAACAGAATACATAATTAGAGATGTGGTGGAAATTACTTTCTTTTTTTGGTTCATAAAACAAATACAAATAATAAAAACTATTCTCCTGCATGTACTTTCACTGTTGGGCACTGTTAGTGGACACATTGAATGGTGAGAGTATGTAAAGTTTATTAAGGGAGTTTATTTGTTATTCCACAGGGCCAAAAGTGCTCAGAGTTAAAGATAAAGAAAATATTTGATGCATCACCCAGCCCCAGCAGGGAGATTTTTCGTTCTCTGTTTAGCCCACAAACCCAACCATTCTGTGTATTATATCTTCTGTGCTACAGCTATAAGAGATTGTGAAAGGAGGTGAGCGGATTTTAGATCTGCTACATGCACAATAACGCATTCTTTAGAACAGAATAAGGACAGGACACAATATCTTGTATAACCATTCTGTTCTCTTTTCTGCCAAGAGGATATTTCGCTCATTAGCACATCAATTCCTGTAATCTCTTGCTCATTCTAGGGCTGCTAGCTGCTAGAAAATAAGATGGAATCACTGGTTTCATTACAGTGTGGTTTCCTATTTTGAAACAAATGACAACTGAGGGAGAAGACGTTGCCATTTTAAGCCGCAACAATAAGCTTCAAACGGCATCCATCAGTCATAGTCGCACATTTATTCACGTCTGCTCCAAAACGCCTCTCAAACTTCTGTCACCGTGCCACGACTGTCAGCTACCGGTAGGAAATGTTGAGACAAAGACAACGGGGACGAGTCAAGTGGAATTTGGTGGTCAATCAATCATGAGGGGGAGTTTAGGGATGGCAGGGTGGCAGAGTTGATCTGGAGTCGACTCGTTTAAAAAACCATTAGTGTACTGTGGTGGAATGCTTGACAGATGGGAGGGTAATTTATGTGAATGAGCGGGTGATTAGTGCAATGCTCATATATCATACTATCTTCCTCCAATCTCAGCACCCATGGACCTAATCCACCAATCAGCACGGAGGATTGGAGGATATCAAGATTGTGCAGTAGGGTCATTAAGGTTTGGTGAGATAAGAGGAGAGCACACACTCCCTCAAACCATATAGATTTTGTGCCCCTGTAGTGAGGAATAATCAGTCAGACAAACCTTTTGAATTAGTTCACAAAATAGGATTTGTTTACAGCTGGTATGTGGTGAGCATACTGGCACACTATGGTGGATATTGGATGCTGCACATGTGGATGCTATACACTGGTGTTGGTTGAGGAGAGTCCCCTGTTCACTATATAAAGCACTTTGAGTGTAGTGTCAGAAAAGCACTGTATAATAGTAATATTCAGTCATTCATTCAACATGCCCTGTTTATTCAGTTTGTTCACAAACTTAATTCCTTTTTTCCATTTCATTCACAAACAATGGGCCCCATTTGTTCAGCTTGTTCGCAAACAATATACCCCATTTGTTCAGTGCATTCACAAATGACACAAACGGTATTGTTCTGAGATGTTTGCACCATGGACCCCCAATGTTCTGAGTCTCCGCGTTGTGTTGGGGTGTGTGAGTGAGAAAAGTGAGGGGACAAATCAATCTTTGAAACATAACTGAATGTTTTCAATAATTGAATGTTATCAGCCACATGGAAGTACAAAAATACTGAATTTTAACACCCATCTGCCACAAAAATCACCACATACCTCTTAAAGCTGAAGTGTGTAATTTCTGTGCCACTAGCGCCACCAAACGGAATTGCAAAAATAAACTTTGTTTTCAAAAGAGCATTCGGAATTTGTTCAGTTTCTTCACAAAATATTGGCAGAATAAATTTTGCTCTTATGGAAAGAAATTAGTACATTTATTCACCAAAGTGGCATTCAGCTGATCACAATGTATAGTCAGGACATTAATAACATGAAAAATTCGAGAAAAACAATTTGTTTTCAAAAGAGTTCTCATCAAAAAATCCTCCACGTGCAGCAATAACAGCTTGGCAGATCTTTGGCATTCTAGCTGTCAGTTTGTTCAGATACTCTGGTGACCTTTCACCCCACACTTCCTGTAGCACTTGCCATAGATGTGTCTGTCTTGTCGGGCACTTCTCACGCACCTTACAGTCTAGCTGATCCCACTAAAGCTCAATGGGGTTAAGATCCGTAACACTCTTTTCCAATTATCTGTTGTCCAATATCTGTGTTTCTTTGCCCACTTTAACATCTTTTTGTTTTCTGTTTCAAAAGTGGCTTTTTCTTTGCAATTCTTCCCATAAAGCTGCACCCCTGAGTCTTCTCTTTACTGTTGTACATGAAACTGGTGTTTAGCGGGTAGAATTCAATGAAGCTGTCAGCGGAGGCCATGTGAGGCGTCTATTTCTCAAACTAGAGACTCTGATGTACTTATCCTCTTGTTTAGTTGTACATCTGGTCTTCCACATCTCTTTCTGTCCTTGTTAGAGACAGTTGTGCTTTGTCTTTGAAGACTGTAGTTACACCTTTGTATGAAATCTTCAGTTTTTTGGCAATTTCAAGCATTGTATAGCCTTCATTCCTCAAAACAACGATTAACAGATGAGTTTCTAGAGAAAGCTGTTTCTTTTTTTGCCATTTTGGATCTAATATTGACCTTAAGACATGCCAGTCTATTGAATACTGTGGGAACTCAAAAACAAACACAAAGACAATGTTCAGCTTCATTTAATGAACCAAATATCTTTCTGTGTTTGATATAATGGCAAGTGATTTTGTTGTACCAAATTAGCAATTTAGCATGATTACTCAAGGATAAGGTGTTGGAGTGATGGCTGCTGGAAATGGGGCCTAGAGATCCTGATAAAATATGACTTTTTTCAAATAGTGATGGTGATGTTTTTAACATCAGTAATGTCCTGACTATACTTTCTGATTAGTTAAATGCCACTTTGGTGAAATAAAGTACCAATTTCCTTCTGAAACTACAAAATCTGTACATAATTCCAAACTTTTAGCCACCAGTGTACATGCCCAGTTTGTTCACAAACTACATGTCCATGTTTGTTCAGTTCGTTCATAAACGATATGCCCTGTTTGTTTAGCTCATTCACTAACTACCTGAACAGTTCGTTTAGTTTGTTCACAAACCATATGCCCAGTTTGTTCATTTTGTTTACAAACAAAATGACCTGTTCATACAGTTTGTTCACATAGTTACTGCATTGTTCGTTTAGTGTGTTCGCAAACTACATGTCCTATTTGTTCATTTTTCAGACTTCCGCAAACTAAGAGATGGAAGGGAAAGGAGGACACAGGGAACTTGGGACTTCAACTCAAAGGTATTACTTTAATAACCAAACTAAATATAGCTTTTCAGCATCACACTCTTTAGATCAAACTCAACATAGTCTCTTTCTGACATGTAGCTGTCCTCATCTCTGGCGTGGTCCATTTTTATCGCTCCCCCCAGTGCTTACTGCAATCAGAAACAGGTGTTAGACATTATAGCACTCAGGTGTGTTCACCCTTACCAGCTTCTCTCTGTCCGGACGAAAGCTTGACCACGCCCCCGCCTCCACATATTACTACTGGTTTATTGTTATTGTTATTATTATTATTAGTAGTAATAATAGTAGTAGTAGTTGTAGTATTACAGTGAATTTTACATTTACTTTTACAGTTTCTATAAATATAGCTTTTATTTGAACAGAGCTTTTATTTAGAAGTGTTTCTGAGTTATTTTGACCAAGGAGCTGTGATGTTATGATGCAGATGCCCACTCTGGAATAGCCTGTTGCTACATGACTCAAAGTGCTTATTAAACTGCAAAAGGCTGCTATTTAATTAAATAAGTTTGTACTCTGTATGTACCTCACTCATACTCCATTTACTGTCACCTGTTACAAACAGAGCGTGCAAGGCTCATGACAGTGTTTTCCCAGTATGAGCCTTGGAGGAGCCTTAAAAGGTATGAGCAGCCGGCGTCAGCACAACACTGTCTCCAAAAATTCACAAGCACTCACATACCAGTATTGGTATTGGAACGTCCCAACTTAAAATATGAATTTGGTCACAGACTCCAGTGCATGGGCATATTTGTTCAGTCAGTTTGTATGCATTAAGACAGTTCGTTCAGCCAAATGATACTCTTTTACAGTGTTCAAGATATAGTCACGGTACATGTTTTTTAAGGTTTTGAAAAAGCCTTGTAAAGGGATTAAAGGGAAAGGAGGAGGCAAGAACCGGCTTGACAATATAAATAATATTTTAATAAGAAACTCAAACAAAAAGACAAACACTCACACAGGTGTCGGACAGCTGTCCGTAAATCTCTCTGTCGCATTGCCGTCTTCGGTCGGCCTTTATCCCTCTTGAGGGCTAATTAGCCTGATTAGGGGCCGGGTGTGCGGAATCATGACCCGGCCCCACCCTCCGCCCTGCCACATTCCTCCCTCGTTCTCTCAGGCCGGGGAGCCCCCAGCATGACGTAACCCCCCCACCCTCTCTTTCCCTGGGAGGGGTATGCCTTGCGCCCCGTCTGCTGGCAGGTCATCCCCGCCTTCCTGAATCTGAGAGGGGACAGGGTGAGGGAAACAACAATAATTAAAAACACAGGGGGTACTTCCTGTAACAGTGCAGTATCCCCTAAAAACCAAAGTAAAATTTAAAGGAGAGGAAAAGGCCAATGCGTAGTGGCAGCTGGAGAGAGAGAAGAAAAAAACACTTATCGCCGGTTCTCTGATATGCCGTAGCTTGGTCCTCGGCCACTCCTCCACCCGCTAGTGGACAACAGCCGCACCTCCCCGGGTGAATCGGAGGCAGTCCTCCAGCCCCTGGTGGACGAAATGCCCCGCCGCGTTTTTGATGGACGGTGGGGGTCTCCTCCGCCCCTGGCAGCGGTTGGTTGGGAGCCCCTCAATCCCTCATGGTTGGCCGATGTTCCTCCGCTTCCAGGCGGCCAGGTTCCTCCGTCCTCCGGCGGATGGCCGCGCTGCTCCTTTCGGGTGGATGGTAGCGGCGAGAACTCCACTTCCGTGCATCCCTCCTCCTTCCCGGGTTTCAGCACCAGTGTAAAGGGATTAATGGAAAGGAGGAGGCGAGAACCGGCTTGACAATATAAATAATATTTTAATTATAAACTCAACCAAAAAGACAAACACACACACACAGGCGTCAGACAGCTGCCCGTAAATCTCTCTCTCTCTCACACTGCTGCCTTCGGTCGGCCTTTATCCCTCTCGGGGGTTAATTAACCTGATTAGGGGCCGGGTGTGCGGAATCACGACCTGGCCCCTGCCACAGCCTCCAAAGACGTTTGAATGGAATTTGTTCACAATGGAAAAAAATATGCTCACTTGCTCAACGCTTTTGTATCAGACTGTTTGAATGGCTTCTCAGATGCCATCTTTGTTTTGCTTGTTAGTTAATTCAGCATTATTTTGCCTCATTAGAGGTTGAGCTCTGATGTTGAATGAAATATTGTTCAAGCGTCTCTCTCTCGCAAACAAAATATGTCTGCAAGTCGTAAAATTTCTGCAGTGCCAGCATACTTTCAATCACTCAAGAGCCTGAGCCACACGAAACATTATCTACCCCACTATTGATTAATAGTAGCCACTAATAATAATTAAAATGCAATGTCCAAAGGGTCATTACAAACCCACAGATAGGTTATAATTATACTGTGCAAACAATGTGAATTGCAAATGACTTGATAATAATGAGATGTATGCATTTTATGAAACGTTCTGTTTACTAATTACAAGCTGGATGCTTCAAAATTACATTTTAGGATACCAGTCGGCCATAATTGAAAAGCAACTGTAGCCTTCTGACAAAAAGTTTGTCGGATTGTTAACCACCTCTAATATTGTTTATAATATATTGAATATTGCATTTATCATCATGGAGGGCATTTACACTTTGTGCATTCATGATCGTATCGCTATTTGACTGATAAAAACACACACATAATGCAAATATAATAATATAAAATCTGTAGTTTGTGGCTCATTTAGGGTGGTGGACTTTAAAATGTCTTCGATGTCAGAAATGCAATCCTGACTCAGAGATCTCTGTGTGTTTTTCTCTAATTAATGAGCTAATTTCTTGAGGGCCTGAATAATAAAATATTTCTGCATGTATTGTACTCTTCTGCCGAGCCTTCATATGAAAATGTCTTATCCAGCAGAGTTGAGGATGTATATTTAGAGGGAACTCAGTCTTGACTGGCCGGTCTCATTAAACACTAACCACACACACACACACACACACACACACACACACACACACACACACACACACACACACACACACACACACACACACACACACACGCACACACACACACACACACACCTCAATTATGATGAGATACAAAAGAGTACATTGAGAATCTTACATTTTATGGGTTGTGTTTACCTAATCCCAGAGGTCTTTTCGAGAACTGCAGTACATACAACTTAACAATCCATAATTAATACCTGAATTTACAGCAAAATACATCAAACAGTAATTCCTGTACATTCTTCTCTCTCATTAGTTGTGTTTGCTAAGGCAAGCATCACTAGGAATATTGCTCACATATTAGTGTTAGAATTTGAGTAGAATTAGAAGTATCAAATTTCATCATGTTTCTCATACTGTACTATTCTACAGACATGAATGATGGCTCAAATCATGTGGCTTGTTTAGGAGAATTGTGTTATTACTTTTCTAAGTAATTGGACAGGGTTCCCACATCTTCTGAACAGTGAAGTTTAATCACATGGACAAGGCTATGGAGCACAATTAAATAACTTAAACTGACTATTGCAATTCTCATGACTTTTATAAGCTTTTTAACACCCTAGTGACCACAAAGCAATGTATAAAAATCACTCAGTACACCTTAGAAACCACATAGCAATACACAAAGATCTCAGAACACCCTTCTAGCTGTATAGCAATACACTAAAAATCACTCCGAACACCCTTGCAGCCGCCTAGCAATACACTTAAAAGCAATCAGAACACCCAAGCAACCACATAACAACATTTAAAAAGCACGCAAAACACCTTAATCACATAGCAAGATAAGCAGCCGTGCAGCATCGCATAAAAACACACACAGAACACCCAAACAACCACATAACAATACAAAAGAAGCAACTCAGAACACCCTAGCAACCACATAGTAACATGTAAAAGAACACCAAAAACACCATAGAAACTGCATTGCAATACAATAGGAACCATTTAGAACGCTCTAGCAACAGCATAGCTACATGTTAAAAACCACCAAGAACACCTTAGCAACTGCATAGCAATACAATAAAAAACACACAGAACACCATAGCAACAGTATAGCAATGTGCTAAAAACCACCAAGATCACCTTAGCAACTGCAAAGAAATACATTATAAACCTATCAAAACACTCTAGAAACTGCATAGCAACGTATTAAAAAAACACCAAGTACACCTTAGCAACTGCATAGCAACTTGTTAAAAACCAACAAGATCACATTTTCAACTGCATAGAAATACAATATAAACCACTAAAACACTCTAACAACAGCATAGCAACATGTTAAAAAACACCAAGCACAGCTTAGCAACTACATAGCAATACAATATAAACCAATCGGAATGCCCTAGCAACAGTATAGCAACATGTTAAAAATCACTCAGAACACCCTAGCAACTGCAAAGTGACATGTTAAAAGCTACGCACAATACCCTAGCAACCACATAGCAGTATACTTAAAACAACTCAGAACCATTTTGAAACCACACAACTCACACACAAATGTAATGTAAATGCACCCATGCATGAGTAGGGAACAAAGTCTTAACTCTAACTCTTTATTTTCCCTTCATTGTTTGACTTTGAGCACTAAATAGCATCACTTGCTGCGGCTCCCTTAACGCGCCTGTGTTTATTTCCAGCCTCATACCCTGTTATTACGTTCCCAATTTGGCATTTGCTATCTCCAGAACTAAACAGCCTCTTGCGATGGACTTCATTCCCTGAGTCATTAAACAACAGTGTGTCGCTGCAGAATTTGGATTGATTGTAAAATTGATGCAGAAGCCTCCCTCGAGTCAGACTAAGTCTATGGGAGATGGTTCCAAAACGCAGGGCTTTTTGTGGCTAACATCAGTTGATCTGACAAAATGGATTTTGCATTCCGGTTGGTGAAAGATACGGTGTGCGACACAACAACATAGTTGCAGTTCATTTTATATTTTCTTTTCAACTTATTTTTGAGGCAAAGAAACAGACTTAAAACATTGCAGTAGCATTTACAAAAAGGTTGTATTTATTTACATTAGTTAAATAAATAGTTAAAGAGATATTTCTGTCTTCATTTACTTTATTGCAAATTCCTATAGCTTACTTTCTTACATGAAACACATAATAAGATGTCAGACAGAATTTTATTCTCAGCCACAATTCACTTTCAGTGCATCGTTTTTTTCCAAACTTGAAAAGTGAATGGAGAATGAGGCTGTCATTCTGCTCCTTTTGTGTTCAAATTTCAACATTAAAAGTTGTACGCATTGACATACAATCTGATTGTAAGGTGTTACCAACATTCAAGTGTAATTGTGCTGTTCACATTGCATGTATCCCTGATATTGTTTCATCATCATGATACTACAGGCATACAAAAAAAAAAAGACAGATCTCACAGAGAAAAATAATAATTGCTTTCAAGTTCTTGCAAATGCAGCAAAACTCTGAAATGTATCAAACAGATCAAATAGAAAAGAAATTACAACTGTTTTATGCTCATATGTTAATAATGTCTATATCATACATTAACCTCAGGCAAAAGTCTTCAAGATTTGACATTTCTACCGTGTTTTATGTCTCTATCATACATATTCATGTCTTACGTCAGATATAAGTCTTAAAGTAGCGTAAAACTGACAAGGAATAATGCAGATGCTGAGTGTTTTATCATGGCTCAAAGATATGTTGTTTTTTTAATCATGTCTGTTTTAAGGTTTAGTATGCTAAATAATTTACGACACATCGTTCTCTGTCCATTCACTGATTCAAATTTGTACTATACATTCAAAATATTAAGTTGTCAGAACATCAAGTAAGACTAGAGAAGGAAAGTTTGTTAAGAACGTTGACTAGAGAAAGCATTGTCAGAAAGTTTAAAAAAAAGGTTGTTAGACAGATGGACGGACGATATTAAAGATGGATTGATAAATTAATAGATAGATCGATAGATAGCTAGATAGATAGATAGATAGATAGATAGATTGACATACTGTATAGAAAGATGGATGGATGAATTTAGACTGACAGACGGACGGACGGACGGATGGATGAATTGATAGATAGACAAACAGATGAATAGATGGATAGATAGATAGATAGATAGATAGATAGATAGATAGATAGATTGACATACTGTATAGAAAGATGGATGGATGAATTTAGACTGACAGACGGACGGACGGATGGATGGGTGAATTGATGGACAGATGAATGGATTGATAGATGGATGGATAACTTAGACATACAGACAGATGGACGGATGGATAGACAGACAAATTTATGGATGGATGGATGGATGAATTGATAGCTGGACAGACTCATGGATTTATAGGGGGATGGGCAGATGGATGAATTGATAGATAGACAAACAGATGAATAGATGGATAGATAGATATACTAAATTGATGGATGGATGGACAGATGAATTGATAGATGGATGGATGACTTTCTAGACGGATGGACGAATTGATAGACAAATGGATGGATGGACGTATGTACAGACGGACAGACAGATAGACAGACAGATAGATGGATTGATAGATAGATGGATAGATGGATGGATAGACGAATAGATAGACGGATGGATAAATTAACAAACAGACAGATGTAGGGATGGACGGACGGATGGATTGATAGACAGACAGATGAATTGATAGACAGACAGGCAGATAGATGACGGATGGAGGAACGGATGAATTGATGGATGGATGGATAAATTCATAGACAGAAAAACAGACAGACCGACAGATACATTTTCTGGATGGATGGATGGATAAATTAACAGACAGACAGATGGATGGATGAACGGATGAATTGATGGATGGATGGATAAATTAATAGACAGACAGACAAACAGACAGACAGACAGACCGACAGATAGATTTACTGGATGAATTGATAGATGGATGGATAAATTAACCGACAGACAGATGGACGGACGAACGGCTGAATTGATAGATGGATGGACGGACAGATGGAGTGATAGAGAGACTTTGGAAGGATGGAGGGATGAATTGATGAATGGATGGATGAATTGATGAATTGATAGACAGATGGACGGACAAATTTATTGATGGATTGATAAATTAATAGATAGATAGATAGATAGATAGACATACTGTCTAGAAAGATGGATGGATGAATTTTTAGACTGACTGACGGACGGATGGATGGATGGATGAATAGGATGGACAGATGAACAGATTGATATATGGATGGATAACATAGACATACAGACAGATGGAAGGACGGACTGACAGACAAATTGATGGATGGATGGATGGATGGATGGATGGATGGATGAATGAATTGATAGACGGATGGACGGATGAATTTATAGATGGATGGGCAGATGGATGTATTGATAGATAGACAAACAGATGGATAGATAGATATACTTAATGGATGGATGGACAGATGAATTGATAGATGAATGGATGACTTTATAGATGGACGGACAAATTGACAGACAAACGGATGGATGGACGTATGTACAGATGGACAGACAGATAGTTGGATAGATGGATGGATAGATAGATGAATGGATAGATGAATTGATGGAAGGATAAATTAACAGACAGACATATGGACGGATGGATGAATTGATAGACGGATGATGGACAGATGGATTAATAGACAGACAGATGGACAGACAGATGGATGGATAAAATGATAGATGGATGGATGAATTGATAGACAGATGGACAGACAGATGAATGAATTGATGGATGGATGAATTGATGGATGGATGGATGGATGGATGAATTGATAGACTGACAGACACACAGATAGATAGACAGATAGATAGATAGATAGATAGATAGATAGATAGATAGATAGATAGATAGATAGATAGATAGATAGATAGATAGATAGATAGATAGATAGATAGATAGGTGATGGATGGAAGGACAGATGGATGAATTGATGGACGGACAGATGAATCGACTGACAGACAGACAGGCAGAAAGATGATGGATGGATGAATTGATGGATGGATGGATAAATTAATAGACAGACAGACAGACAGACAGACAGACAGACAGATATATATATATATATACTGGATGGATGGATGGACAGATGAATTGACAGACTAACAGTTGTACGAATGTACAGACGTATGGAAGGACAGATGGATAGATGGATGGATGGATGGATGGATGAATGGAAGAATTGATAGATGTATGGATAAATGAACAGACAGACAGATGGATGGATTGATAGAGAGACTGACAGAAGGACGGAGGAATGGATGAATTGATAGACGGATGGACGAAAGGATGAATGAATTGACAGACAGATGGACGGCCGGACGGACGGATGAATTGATGGATGATGGATGGATTGACAGACGGATGGATGAATTGATAGACAGACAGACAGAGAGACAGATTGACAGACATAGATAGATAGATAGATAGATATATGGATGGATTGAATGATGGATAGATGGATGGATGAATTGATAGACCGATAGACAGACAGACAGACAGACAGACAGATAAATAGATAGATAGACCACAAAATGAGTCATTATGTTAGATGTGATTCTTGAGACATACCTGACTTTGGAGAAACAGAAATGACACACAGCCTTCCTCCTGTTCACCACTCATTGCCCAGTATGACTGTAGTTTACTGCGAAACCATAATGCTCCCAAACAACAGATTTTAAAGACGGCAACGGGTCTTCAATCTCTGCCTTATCCGACATATTTATATTTTGTTTAGTTCCATCACAGTTGGGATTGTATAAACGTCTCGTGGATTTATCTGATCAGCAGTTTCTAGTGTACCGTTTGGTTAAATGTTGTTTTAATATTGGTTTCACGCAAGATACATGCTAAGATACTGTATGTATGGATTCGTGTGACTGCATGTACAGTATCGAAGGCTCTGTATTTGTTCGGTTTGGTGTGGGTACATGTACCGTTGCAGCCCAAATAGACGGATGGACGGAAATGCACAGATCCTTTCACACGCCTCATGAAGACAGTGTAAAACGACTCAATGTATGTAAATCCATCCCACACCATCTTAGACTGCAACAAGAAGCAGCTTTTAGGCCTGATGAGTGAGCCAGATGCTCATTTCCTGCTTGGAAGGAATTCTGTTTGATTGGATACCATTAAATAATCCTCTGTGGGTTGTACCACACCAGTCGTTGCCCACACTGGGACAGTTTGGCCATCCCACGAGTCTCTTTGTGCCTTTGAATTTGCAAGCTATGGGATTCCTAATGCAAATAGCAATTCTCTGCAGTGTACAAATCACCGTTATACAAACTCTCCCTTTACTATGACAGTATTAATTATCGCATTGTGATGAACTACCTGGTTGAGACAGAGTGTTACATTATTATCTATAGCTGCAGCGGCTCTCAGTTTTAACTGCACATCTTGTTATTATTTAAATCACCCACCGAAGAAAGTACCAGTCTACTAAACAGTCATTTGCCACGTTCATAATTCACTTTTACACTACTGTATGTGCTGCTTACTGTGCATTACTTGCCTACTGTTTTTTTTAGTATATGAAACAGTATGCAACGATAAATGTTTCAAACAGTAGTGTGCTACATTGTTGTCACCTGACTTGACCTCATTAGATAGCATGTTTAATTCAGCAAGTGCACTGCTGTCTAGTTTGGCCATTCTTTGTCATCTCAGTCAGAGGTCCCCAGATCAAGTGATGAAAGACATGCATAAATAATGAGAAATCAAAAACATTAAATGGCATGAATCAGTATTTACTGAGTAATCCATAATTATAAGTGGGGGCAAAATTATAAAAAACATTTGCCTATGATTTTGGAGCTAAACAAGTCAGAAATATAACCTTAGAAAGATGGCAGCATTATTATTCTGTTTTTACACAGATATATATATATATATATGATATGACTAAAATCAGTTGACTTTAGCACTGCTTGTTTCATTATATGCCAATAGTGTGTCAAACAATGTTTGTTGCATTTTTTTGAAGTTGGCATGCTTGTAACACCACTGGCTCTACAGTAGATGGGCCGTGGATCAGCGGTTAAGGCTCTGGGTTACTGACCGAAAGGTTGGGGGTTCAAGCCCTGGCACTGCCAAGATACCACTGTTGGGCCCTTGAGCAAGGCCCTTGACCCTATCTGCTCCAGGGGTGCTGTTTCATGGCTGACCCTGTGCTCTGACCCCAGCTTAGTTGGGATATGCGAAAACAACTGCATTTCATTGGCTCTGTACTCTGCACAATGACAATACATTTGAATCTTAAATATATCTCAATGTCCTTTTAGATTCTGGAGGGGACAACTTGCAGAGGACCCAGCCAGTGTACTCAAACTGGGCTCACTTTAAGAAAATCCATCCCTCCGGTGGTTTAACCTCCACTGGCCCATCTCTCCCGAATCATAATGTATATAGTTTCATCTCTTTCTGCATTCTGCTCTCTCCTCCTGAGCCATTGAGGGTTTGAGGTATTCATTAGTCTTCATTAGGCAAATACACAAAGAGCACAAAGAATTAACAAATGCTCCCAATGCACAGAGGCGGCTCTCGCCATCGCAACAACCTGCTCTTTACTCTCTTGTGGCTTTTTTGAAGAAAAGTGACAGAAAGACACAGACAGTAGCAGGCCCAGCATTTAGGGAGTGAATACTGGGGAATGGATGCAGACAGCAGACATGAGTGGACTTCCTAATTTGTCAAGTAGAGAGATATGATAGGTCAGGAAGAGACAGATGTGACACTTACATTTCACTAAACCTTGTTGAGATATCAACAAGGGATTGGTGACTCACTACTCTAAAAGTTCAAAAGTTAAACATGAACATCTAGAACAATATGAGGGCATCTCAGAAATGCTTACGGCATACAGTGCAGCATATAGTGACTGAATAGACTGAATTGAGCAATCCTTAAATAATGTACGTTAGAAGAATGTTCACCAAGTATACATATTGCAAAAATAGTATGAGTACAGCCTTTGCTCAATACTTTGTTGAAGCACATTTGGCACCAATTACAGTCTCAAGTCTTTTTGAGTATGATGCTACAAGCTTGGCACACCAATTTTTGGGCATTTTCTCCCATTCTTATTTGCAGGACCTCTAAAGCTCCATCAGGTTGGATGGGGAGCGTTGGTGCACAGCCATTTTCAGATCTCTCCAGAGATGTTCAATTGGGTTCAAGTCTGGGCTCTGGTTGGGCCACTCAAGGACATACACATAGTTGTCCCGTAGCCACTCCATTGTTATCTTGGCTGTTGGCTTAGGGTCGTTGTCCTGTTGGAAGATGCACCTTCGCCCCAGTCTGAGGTCCAGAACGCTCTGGAGCAGGTTTTCATCAAGGATGTCTCTGTACATTGCTGCATTCATCTTTCCCTTGATCCTGACTAGTCTCCCAGTTCCTGCCACTGAAAAACATCCCCACAGCATGATACTGCCACCACCATGCTTCACTGTAGGGATGGTATTGGCCAGGTGATGAGCGGTGCCTGGTTTCCTCCAGACATGACGCTTGCCATTCTGGCCAAAGAGTTCAACTGTTTCATCAGACCAGAGAATTTTGTTTCTTATGGTCTGAGAGTCCTTCAGGTGCCTTTTGGCAAACTCCAGGTGGGCTGTCATGTGCCTTTTACTGAGGAGTGGCTTCCGTCTGGCCACTCCACCAAACAGGCATGATTGGTGGAGAGCTGCAGAGATGATTGTTCTTCTGGAAGGTTCTCCTCTCTGTCAGAGTGACCATTGGGTTCTTGGTCACCTCCCTGACTAAGGCCCTTCTCCCCTGATCACTCAGTTTGGCCGAGTGGCCAGCTCTAGGAAGAGTCCTGGTGCTTCCAAACATCTTCCATTTATGGATGATGGAGGCCACTGTGCTCATTGGGACCTTCAATGCTGCAGACGTTTTCTGTACCCTTCCCCAGATCTGTCCCTCAATACAATCCGGTCTCGGAGGTCTACAGACAATTCCTTGGACTTCATGGCTTGGTTTGTGCTCTGACATGCATTGTTAACTGTGGGACCTTATATAGACAGGTGTGTGCCTTTCCAAATCACGTCCAATCAATTGAATTTACCACAGGTGGACTCCAATCAAGTTGTAGATACATCTCAAGGATGATCAGTGGAAACAGGATGCACCTGAGCTCAATTTTGAGTGTCATGGCAAAGGCTGTGAATACTTATGTACATGTGATTTTTTTCGTTTTTTATTTTTAATACATTTTCAAAGATTTCCAACAAACTTCTTTCATGTTGTCATTATGGGGTATTGTTTGTAAAATTGAGGAAAATAATGAATTTAATCCATTTTGGAATAAGGCTGTAACATAACAACATGTAGAAATAGTGAAGCGCTGTGAATACTTTCCGGATGCACTGTACATTTAAATGTGTGTATTTAAAGTGACTTACAAATGAGTATTACCTTGATGTCAAAGTACTAAAATGTACAATTTATTTCATTTATTATTTAATTTTTAATTATTTAATTCATTTAGTATAGTCCTAATTACGATATATATATACAATATATATATAAAATGTACAATGTGCACAAAGTATACATACTGCAAAAATAGTATGAGAAGTATGGTAGTATGTAATTCTACATTTACACCAAAGTCTTTGTAGCAAGTCATTCCACTGTCGGTCATTTTGGAACGCTCTCGTGAGGCAGTCATGCCAGTGCAGCTCCTATCTCCTTGAATGGCGAAAGACCAAAATCTCAAAAACTGTTGGTCAAGATTAAAATCAAAGAACATATTTCAAATCAGCAATAAAATCTGACAATACTGGAATCATAAATTGTGATTCTTTATCTCATATTTCTTAAAAAAGAAATAAATCCTGGTTTGTGTGGCTAATGCGCATGCACGTTCTAGAGTTGATTGGCAGGTGATGTCTGTATCTAAAAGGTGATTGGCTCTTTTATCTGTAAGGCGGGACTTCATTTCTACATCCGTAGACCGTTGGGTGCTAGAGCTTCTTGGTTAAGCATTCCAATTTCTCCCATTCTTTTTAACAGAAGTGGCCCGTCTCTGCTAAATAATCTCTGATTTACATTTAAATGTACCCATTTAGCAGATGCTTTTTTCCAAAATGACTTACCACTGAACATAGGCTTGGTGTCAAAATACTAATATTTACAAGTTGTTTGATTTTTATTACTTTATAATAACTTAATTACTTTATTACATTATAGACCAAAAGTAAAGGTACATTTTGTAGTTTTTAATAATTTACAGGGAACACCAAACCTAAAATAATCAAGCCTTTAAATTACTAATTTTAGGTTAATTTAGCACAAATTAATGACTTACAAATTAAAAACATACTAATTACAAAAATACATGTTCAATTAAAAATCCCACATTATTCTTCAGTGGACCTAAATATTCAAGAGTAGCTTTATGGAACAATCACTACAAAAACTTTTTTTTCTCTCCATATAAACAAATGTAACAGCAGTTTCCGTCATGCATGCATCCTTTTCTCAGTCTTAATTAGAAGAAGCATAAGATGTGGAATATTGACGTTGAGATGTGACTTCTGTATAAATTCATATGCAACTAAGACACATCTGTCCACATGGTGATGTACAGAACATTTGAAAGTGACACTTTGGGTATTTGATTTGGGTAGCTGATATGAAAATAGTCTGCTGCAGGTTAATGAATGCATGAGAGAAGGTCGTTCACAGTGGCTCGCCTATTCACGTGAGAACTTGCTTTGTTTAGCACTTAAACGGATCGGGAAATATTTATTAAAGCATTGCCTTTTGTGTTCTGCATTAGAAAGAAATTCATAATCAACTATTCCTGGTTGAACTGTTCCTTTAAGCCTGGTTTCCACAGCTCAGAGAAGAAATCTGAATAAAAGCTCCTTATAATTCTGTTCAGTGATGGATACCCATTACATAAACATGATTGGACCTGACTGAAGATTTCCTACTACTAAGTGCTCTGCATGCTAAATGGTGAGTCTAGAAACTTGCCCACCTCTCATTGTCTGCAAGAGGAGCTTAACACTTTTGCTTTATCTACAGCACATGAACGCAAGTGATTTTATGGAGCCTTTTGTAAACAGCTGCCTATTAGCACAGGTGCATTGTGGCGCTGGTACATATTAATCTGCACTTTCAGTGTGTTATGGGAACCTTACCAACTTGTGTGCTTAATGTACTCTTGCAGTCTTAGGGGACGTACACATCAAATGCATTTTTATGTCAGTGTGCACTGTTTTTCAGTAGTATTTCTCTGTAAACATATGCTAAACTGACATCTTTGACCATTGTGCCAGTATATATAAACAGTTGAAGTCAGAAGTTTACATACACTTAAGTTGAAGCATTCAAATTTATTTTTTTACCACTCCACAGATTTCATATTAGCAAACTATATATTTGGAAAGTCGTTTAGGACATCGTTAGATTAGTAATTGTTCCAACAATTGTTTACATGCAGATTGTTTCACTTTTAATTGACTATCACAATTCTAGTGGGTCAGAAGTTTACATACACTAAGTTAACTGTGCCTTTAAGCTGCTTTGAAAATTTCAGAAAATGTTGTCAAACCTTTAGACATTTAGCCAATTAGCTTCTGATAGTAGGTGTACTGGATTGTACCTATGGATGTATTTTAAGGCCTTCCTTCAAAATCAGTGCCTCTTTGCTTGACATAATGGTAAAATCAAAAGAAACCAGCCAAGACCAAAGAACATAAATTGTGGACCTCCACAATTCTGGTTCATTCTTGGGAGCAATTTCCAAACACCTGAAGATGGTACGTTCATCTGTACAAACAATAGTACGCAAGTATAAACACCATGGGAACATGCAGATGCAGCCATCACATGAATGTAGTTTTGTATGAAAAGTGCAAATCAATCCCAGAACAACAGCAAAGGACCTTGTAAAGATGCTTGAGAAAAAGAAGGACAAGTATCTATATCCACAGTAAAATTAGTCTTATATCGACATAACCTGAAAGGCTGCTCAGCAAGGAAGAAACCACTGCTCCAAAACAACCATAAAAAAGCCAGACTACAGTTTGCAAGTGCACATGGGGACAAAGATCTTACTTTTTGGATAAATGCCCTCTGGTCTGATGAAACAAAATGGCCACAACCATTGTTGTGTTTGGAGAAAAAATGGTGAGGTTTGCAAGCCAATTAACACCATCCCAACCGTGAAGCATGGAAGTGGCAGCATCATGTTGTGGGGGTGCTTTGCTGCAGGAGGGACTGGTTCATTTAAAAAAATGTATGGCATCATGAGGAAGGAAAATTATGTGGATATATTGAAGCAACATCTCAAGACATCAGCCATGAAGTTAAAGCCCGGTTGCAAATGGGTCTTCCAAATGGACAATGACCCCAAGCATATCTCAGAAGTTGTGGAAAAATGGCTTATGGACAACAAAGTCAAGGTATTGGAGTGGCCATCATCACAAAACCCTGACCTCAATCCGATCCAAAATTTGTAGGCGGAACTGAAAAAGTCTGTATGAGCATGGAGGCCTACAAACATGACTCAGTTACACCAGTTCTGTCTGGAGGAATGGGCCAAAATTCCAGCAAATTATTTTGAGAAGCTTGTGGAAGGCCACCCAGAACATTTGACCCAAGTTAAACAATTGCTTGGGTCAAAGGCAATGCTACCAAATATTAACAAAGTGTATATTAACTTCTGATATTTTTAACATATAAATAATTCAACCTGGTCTTGTTGAAAGAACGTTACTACAGTGTAAATAGATTTTTGCAAACTGACTTTTATGTGCTGCACTCTACGTTTGGTCACAGTTTTCTGGTGAAATGAACACTAGAGGTGCTACAACAACGCTACAAGTGTGTTTTATTCACTTTCACACAAATCATGAATACAATGGCTGATTCTGACATCATAAATACTTATTTTTTACACTATTACTCACACACTGCTAAATCAACATAACCTTTATTATATTTAAACTACAATTGCTATCACACATCATTTGAAAAATTATACATTTTACTGCTTAAATTACAGACTCCCCTACATTTATTCACTTATTCCAATGTGAACAGCTTCTCACACGGTTTGAGACTAGTTTGAGACTTTGAGGAAATTAGTGAACTTACTCATGAAGTAAAATGCTCTTTCTACAGTCACATTAAATTTGGACGTACTGGCAGTAAATAATAAAAGTAAATCTGTTTTCTAATTTATTTGTCAATTTGGCATGCCTCCATTCCCAGCAGATGAATCCATTTGTATGGGCCAACTTCCCATTTATTACAATTACAAGCAGCCTGTTTGGGGAATTGTAAATGAGCGTATGCTCTCTTAAAGGTTTGAACCGGCTAAAGTGTGCATGCACCAACTCATTCAGACTCTTAGCTCATGTCATAAGGTTAGATGAAACGCATTAACAACACACTGAGATGTCTAGACGGAGAGTGTCTTTACGCTTAAAGTAGTATGTCACAGTAATTACCCTAGTGATAGTTCTGTAACATCGAGGCTTTAAGCTGATATCTGAAAGGTGATTTTCTTGTTTTCCCTTCTCTCAAGGGTCTTTTGCTAAAACAAAGGAAAGTTCTGTTATCATTTACTCACCCTCATGTTCTTCCAAACTGGCATAACTTTTATCTTCTGTGGAACACATAAGGAGAGATTTTGCAGAATGATCACTGATGAACATTTTCAAGAACCAATGACCTTTAACGTCAAATCTAGTACGACACATCTTGGCCACCATATTTCATTGGCCACAACTGTAAATGACCATTCAGAGTTTCTGAATAGAAAATGTATGAGTGATCAATGACTTAAATTTTAAAAATATTTGTGCGCTTTTCATGCTCTTGTGCTCCAAGAGCGCTAATGTGGGTACACACGCCTAAATGGTCAAATGCATTTCATAATTCCACCAATGCCAGTTTTGGTAAGGCATTAATGTAAACACAGTCCGTTTGGTCTAAAGTGAACGTAAACAGTGGGACAAAAACAGTGGCGGCTGCTGGTCTTTCAAAGAGGGGAAGCTCATTTTCGGCCTACATTATAAACTTATTTACCCTATTTTTTGCATTAAATCAATCTTAGGTGTTGATCTGCCCTGCTGTTTAATTCTAATTTTTTCCTCGTAAGGAAGACTTTCAAATGGCTTCGCCAAAATCAGGTCGACAATATTAGCACCATCTGCCATCGTGCGCAGTTTCACCCGTACGATGCTAGCCTAGCCTACTGTATGAATGAACGAACGAACGAACGACGAACGAACGAACGAACGAACGCTCTAAAACAAAATATATTAAACTTGGTAAAACTGAAACAAGGAATGTGGTGTATAATTGTGTGAAATGTATTATGCAAATTGACTAGCAATTTCGCCAAACAAATATAAAGAAATAGGTTGCAGCAGTTTGTCTTTCGACTACACTTGAGAAATCCGCGATGGGACTGAGCTCGAAATAGCTTCAGTGACTTCTTATAGTACAGATTCGCTGTCAATCAAAAGGAGATGCAGTCTTTCGACAGATCCTCCAATCATCACGCTGAAGCCCGAGTCCGGCCAGCCCACTCCTCATTCACCCCCAGAGACGCTGAGCGTCCGTGGGCGGACATAATCGCAGCATTTATCCAATGACCGTCTATTTTCGAGCACTGAAAAAAACTGTTCAGAGCAGCCCCATTGAAGTCAATGGACGCTCGGCTTCAACAGGGAAATGCACTGACGCTACGGGAATGTATGAGAAGTAAATCGAGTCAGCCGACCTGCTATATGTAATGTAGCTGATTCTGAACGAACTCGTCTTCGAGATGAACGTGTTCTAACGCATTTTTAGTCAATAAATTGTTTACACAATAGTACATATTTGACCATTATTTTTTTGACATTATAGGGGAAGCTGAGCTTCCCTTGCAGTCTTAAAGAAATCCCCACTGGACAAAAAGCATATTTGCATCAAAATGTTGGAAATGAAGTGTACATGTGACCGAATTGAGCACTGTCTAGTAATTAATCAAACAACATTAACAAGGAAATGAGAAAACCACTCACTACTTTTGTCTGAATAATTTGAGTAGCTTTAAAAGTATTAATGTAATAGAATAAACAGTGACATTTTTAATAATAATATTTTTTAATAATACTGACCCCTGATGTAGTGAGTGTGTTAATTGGTATCATAAATTACCAGGAAAGTAGAGATGATAATGTATAATTATGCTTAACCTTTATAAAGATAGAAAAGTATCAACATTTGCAGAGCAATACTTCAGCAGAACATTCCACCAGTCACAAACGTCAGAAAATTGTGCATCATGCATTAAGAATGAGAAAACAACTATTTATTGGCTTAAAATATACAAGAACTAAATTAATGTGGAACACTGTATCTCAAAAGGAGGTCAATGTGGCCCCCCATGTGCTACTTGAAGAAATAATTCACACAAAAATGAAAATTCTCTAATCATTTACTCACCCTCATGCCATCTGTCTATGACTTTCTTTCTCCAGAACACAAATGAAAATTTTCAGGGGATTATTTCTGCTTTGTAGGTCCATACAATACAAGTGAATGGATGCCAAAATTGTCATGCTCCAAAAAGCACAAAGGCATCAAAAAGTAATCCATCTGACTCCAGTCGTTAAATCCATATCTTCAGAATTGATATGACAGGTGTGGGTGAGTAACAGATCAATATTTAAGTCTATTTGTGCAAGAAATTCTTCTCCCTGCCCAGTAGGTGGCGATATGCATGAAAAATGTGAATCACCAAAAACACAAGAAGAAAGTGAAAGTGAAAGTGGAGATTGACTGAGCAGGGACGAGAATTAATAGTAAAAATTGACTTCCATGTTGATCTGTTTCTCACCCAACCTATCATATCTCTTCTGAAGACATGGATTTGGCTCCACTTTTATGCTGATTTATGTGATTTTTTTTTTTTGGTGTCATTTTGGCACCCATTCACTTGCATTGTATGGACCAAAAGAGTTTAAATATTCTTCTTAAAATCTTATTTTGTGTTTTGCTGAAGAAAGAAAGTCCTACACATCTGGGATGGCACGAGGGTGAGTACATGATGAGAGAACTTTCTTTTTTGTGTGAATTATTCCTTTGAAGCCCAATGTGTACAAAACAACGGCTCTACCTCCTCTATTGTGCGGGACATGACCCGCCAAGTGATCCTGCTTATTTAGAGTGTTTTTAATACATTCATTTCTTGCATTGTTTTGAACATGTTTTATGTGCAACAGTAAATCTCTCTGTCGACATTAAGGGAAATTTAGACCCAACACAAACTGATTTTAATGTAATTGTTTCATACATTATGATATAAAATGGGGATCAGTGTATTGAAAATAACTTTTTCATCTTTTCATTTCTGTAATCATGTCGCCCTTTTATTTGTATTTTTTCCATCAGATTCATGTAGTGTTTACAGTATCATAGATAAGTAATGTATTTTAAAAGTTTCAGTCACAAACACCTATAAAATACCTATATTTTTTATTCTTTCTGGCAAACAGCCATTAAAGGGATTTAATGCAAATTACGGTATGTGTGCTACATTTTTAAACTGCAGCATAGATTTTTATTATAAAGCGGCAGAGATTTCGCAACTCAATACTCAATACTCACTACTCATGAGTACTTTTAGATGAGCTACTCTTTTACTCTTACTTGAGTAGTTTTTAGGACAGGTACTTTAACTCTACTCAATTGATTTTTTTTTAATAAGTAACAGTACTTTTACTTGAGTATTATTTTTCTGTACTTTTCCCACCCCTGGTATTGTGTTACCCCTCACTATTAGTTTTGCATTCCCTCACAATTGCTTTGTATTCTCACAATAAGTTGTGCACTACCTTGCAATAGTTTCCATTCCCTCACAATAGGCGTTGCATTCCCTCACAATAGTTTACACTCCCTCACTATAGTTTTGCATTCTCTTGCAATTTATTTATGTTCTCACAAGAAATATTGCGGTCCCTAGCAGTAGATTGCTTCCCTCACACTATTGTTTTTATGCTCCCTCACAATATGTTTTGTGCTCCATCGCAATAGGCTGCAATAACACACAATAAGTTTTGCATTTCCTAATAATAGTTTGTGCTCCCTCGCATAAATTGTTCATTCCATTGGAATAGTTTGCGCTTCCTTTAAAATAAGTTATGCATTTTCTCACAATAATTTTGCCTTCTCTTGCAATTAGATTTGCATTCCCTCACAATATGTTTTGCATTCCTTCGCAATAGATTACATTCCCTAACAGTAGTTTTGCATTGTTCTGCAATTCATTTTGTGTTCCCTAACAATATTTTGTGCTCCTGCACAATACGTTTGCATTACCTCGCAATAAGTTTTGCATTCCCATGCAATATTTTTGCATTCACTTGCAATTAGTTATAAAATACATATAACAACATGAAAAACATAAAAACAAAAACATGTTATCAAAACTCCACTATCCTCCTATTTGTGTGTATTGTATTGAGTGACTGCTAATTAATCTCTGTTACTCTAAGTGACTCTAAGTGAATCTGCAGCTAAATCTGTTGAGAACAAACCCTACGTGTGTGTGTGTGTACTGTGTGTAATTTTGACTTCAGTTCTCATAAAACTGATGAGGGCAACTTGGGAAGAAAAAGCGCACAGCTGCGGGGTACAGCGCAGGGCCCTGTGGGGGACAGCTATGTCCCAGAAATCTTTTTTCCTCTGAAACTCCTGCTGAGTACCATGCAGTGTGCACATATCTCCAGGGGCTGCAGCAATCACTCTCAACCATGCTGACTTTGACTGAGGTGGGGAGGTCTTCAGTAACCCTTTCCCTTGGTGGGGACATACTTCATAAGCACTGATGTGGTAAAGAAAAATATCTGCCAGGACATGATAGGGGCATCACCTGATGTCACCTGACTCTTAAAACCTAAGGTTCTTTCATGGTCCTTAACAACACTTAAAGGGATAGTTACCCAAAAATGAAAATTCTCTCATCATTTACCATCCCAGATGTGTAAGACTCATTTTTTAGAATAATTTTTCTGCTCTGTACCTCCATACAATGTTAGTGAAAGGGTGCCAAAATTTTGAAGCTCCAAAATCCACATAAGGGCAACATAAATGTTCCACAATGGAAGTGAATGGGTGCCAACATTTTGAAGCTCAAAGTCCACATAAAGGGAGCATAAAAGTAATCCAGATGACTCAAGTGGTTAAATCAATGTCTTCAGAAGTGATATGATAGGTGTGGTTGAGAAACAGATCCACATTTAAGTCCTTTCTGTTTATTATAAATTCTCCCTGTTCAGTCAATCTCCATTTCAGTTTTACTCAACCCCTACTGGGTAGGGAGGAGAATTTATGATAAAAAATTATTTAAATATGATCTATTTCTCACCCACACCTATGGTATGTATGTGAACACATAGCTTTTACCACTGGAGTCTGTATATGGATTACTTTTATGCTCCCTTTATGTGGACTTTGGAGCTTCAAAATGTTGGCACCCATTCACTTCCATTGTGAGGACCTACAGAGCTGAAATATTCCTTTAAAAATCTTCATGTGAGAATTAACATTTTTGGGTGAACTGTCCCTTTAAGGTTCAACAAAGAACCCACCTCATGCCATTATTTAAAAAAAACATTTGGTTTACATGATAAAATTTTACTTAAGTGGGATGTAGGTACACTTATTTGATTTGTGATTGAGTTTGTAAGAATATACTGGGCCCCAAAACGACAGGAATTTTATTTCTGAAATAGTTTTGCGTTCCCTTGCAATACTTTTGAGTTATCTTGCATTAAGTTTTGCATTTTCTCGCAATAGTTTAAATTCTCTTGCAATAAGTTTTGCATTCCTACACAATAATTTTGCTTTCTCGTGATAAGCTTTGCACGTTCTCATTATAGTTTGCATTATCATAATAAGTTTTGCTAAATAGTTTTGGAATCATTTACAATATTTGCATTTCCTATTTTCCTCAGAATACATTTTGCATTCCCAAACCAAAATGTTCCATTCTCTCGCAATAGCTTGTGTTTTGTCGCAATACGTTTTGTGTCCCCTGCAATAGTTTGCATTCCCTCCTAAAAAGTTTTTGTATTCTCACAAAATAGTTTTGACTTCTCCTGCAGTACATTTTGTGTTTGGGAATGCAAAATGTATTCTGAGGAAAATAGGAAATGCAAATTTTGTGAACAGTAGATCACAATAGATTTCGGTTCTCTCGCAGTAAGTGTTGTTAGTGTATCGGGAGCCAGCTGGTACGTGATAGCTGTGCGGATTGTGTAAAACTCACTCCCCTGGCCTCAATAAGCACACCAGAGACTGACGATAGAGGCTGTAGACTTTATCCTCCTCGTTAGCATGCCCACCTCCTATGCCGGCTGACCCCGGTTCGAATCTCACACTTTGCAAAATAGCCATGGTACATGCACCACAAATAACATGCTGTTAAACTAGAGAGCATTTGATTGGACAATCATCTGTGCAATGCAAGATGAGTCATGAATATTTTTGGTCCCTTTCCCCTGGTATTTTATGAAAAGAGCGGCTTGACCATCCTGCAAAACATCAAATTTTGTTTTATATGAAAGTAACAAAGTCATACAGATTTGGAACGAAATGAGGGTGAGAAAATGATTACAGAATTTATATTTTCAATTGAACTATCCCTTTAAGTTTTAAAGTTAGAGGCCTGGTTCTATTCCCAATTCTAAACAGTTAAAGGTTTGATGTTCTAAACTCATATACAGGAGCTGGTAAAAACAGCCATATAAACTCAAGTAAATCACTTAGTGTTTATTGATTTCTGAGAGAAACCCTCACAGAGATGAACATTTCAGGCTGCCAGTGCTAGATGGGATCTTGTTACATGGCAACAGTATGCCGACGAAGTAAATGTTTATAAATATACTTATTTTCCATGATAGACTGTAATTTGTGCTTTTTTTCACCACTGTAACGTGTCATCTGCATGCGTGTGACTGAAAGGTTCATCAATGTTATGTAAACTGACAGAGATAGATGTTACTCCTCAGAAAGCTAACAGCGGTTCTTTGGCATAATCCATCAAAATTAAGTTTGTACTTCCCTATTTAAATGGACCAAAGGGCTCTCTTGCATTCTGCATTCTTGCCACCTCATTTTAAGTACGCAGTAGATACCTCATGTTTCAGATCTTGCATTTATTAATCTACCTTAATGAACTTGTAGACCAGTTACCTGATTAGCACTTTGCCGCTGCATGCTCGAGTAAATCCATATCTTATTTCTTAAACGCTCTTACAAATAAATTTTGAAATGAAGTGCTGCTGTCAGGCTCCAGGCTGCAGGGAGCGTACTTGTGTGCTTGAGCGACTGCAGAAAAGAGGGGAAGAGACACAAATCTGCATTTTTATTTTCTAAGAAGAGTGCAAGCTGCCTCTGAGAGAGAGAGAGAGAGAGAGCAAGCAAGCACAGGAGTACGGGACTGCGACTGTTACCACCCAAGATATTCTAGGGGTGTTGGGGAGTAACATTAAATTACATTAAATGGGGGCGGTGGCACTCACTCCTAACCTAATGTGTCTATAAAGTTGCGAAAACCTGCATATGTCATCTATAATGACTTAAAAAATTTCATGTGGTGTAAACATCAAATAAAATGTATTCAAATACTAGTTTTATTGCATCACAACAGTGATCCTTTCAATGGATGGTATTTTTGGACTGGGGAGAAAGTTTTTAGTTTTGAATCTTTTACATTGTACATCAATGTAAGCGCAGCGTAGTTCTAGTGAGAAGACTAGCAGCTGTACATCATCACATCATTAGCTGGGTAACTCATAGCCAATCACATGTAAGCCATTGCTTTATAAGTCTGCTCACAATCTATCACATTGCTGTTTCAGTGTGCTAACACGGCAACCTCCACCACCCCACCACCACCAGTTGAGCCCTGTCCCGCACGGGGGTAGGACGTGACGGTTCCGGGTACAACTCCCTCGGACCGCTGGACGGGGCCTACGCCAAAGAGAGAGACATTACTTCCTGTTTTATATTCATCAAATAAATGGCATCTTAAACTTCACTCAAGCATGTGAGTCTTCCCGATAGAAAGCTCTTTAATTTCAAAAGATCGTGGACATTTTAAAATGATAGATTTCTTCAGGAAGATAAAACCCCACTGACAGAATCCGGCATGTGTGTTCTCATGCTTGCATGCGGCCCTAGATGTGTCGGCTGGCTTCTCAACACCTCTGTGGACTCTTTAGGATAAATCTTTGCCACCTGCCGGTTCATTCCCAGTAATGGGTGGATATTCCCAGCTTTGTTCTCTCTTGTAATCCCCCACCCTGCCTCTGGGACAGATCTAGCGGTCAGATCACCTCTGGGAGCTGGATTACACTGTCAGGAAACATTAGATTAATTGTGAAGCTCCAAAAAGTGGGACAGCTGCATATTTCATATGCCGTCATAACTCCGTGAAGAACATCTCACTTTTCTCTCCTTCTGTCTGATTTCTTTTTTTACGCTCCCTGAAGCTGGAGACATTTGAAGAGAGGGAGGAGCAGAATGAAGGGTTAGCGTGAAAGAGAGGAAGATGGTGAGATGGTTTGATAAAATGATAGCACTCCCCTTGCAGCAGTTATCTTAGGTGAATGGGAACTGATCAAGTGTGACACACAGCTGTGGACGCTTACTCACTATTTCCTACCCTTCCTCTTTATATTTAATCATCTCTGACATTTGTGATCTTTATGTCTATGTCAGACTGAGAAACTGTGTGTTTGAGGGTGCTTACAAGTCAATATGTTTCATTAGGCAGAATTTTATTTAAACATTGTAGAAAACATTCGTAAAATTGGAGTTACAGAGAATATAGACAGTTTTAACAAGGCATGGCGGCCCCCCAACAAACTATAGCAAATGGGGAAAAGCTTACATTTATCAAACACTGACACTTTGACACTTTTTTGGTGCAGAACAATCTGGAATTATGTGTAACAATGTAACACTCCTTTTTGCAATCTGAAATTCTTCAAAACTTCAGATCTTTTACACCTGAACTAAAAAAAAGCAAGACTCATTGCAACTAATGACACAGAACACAGGTGACTCAGTGTGTGTTTACACATTTAAAAAAATAAAATAATATTTTACCCAATGAAACCTAAAACTTTGCCGGTTCTGAGCGAGACACTGAAAAAATTAGATGCAGCGCAATGCTCAAAGATGTCCGTCTAGCGCGTTTACATAGAAACCCATTTAGAACAGTGGATACGCACACAAAAACACTCCTCTGTTTGTGTGCATCGTTTTTCATTAATTAAAAATCCAACCCGAAGTTATACTTAGAAATGACCCGAACCTGGCTTGAAACGGGCTCGGTCAGGTGGTAGACCTCTACACTTAGGAGACAATTGGGTACATCCACACAAACATGACACCTTGAAATGCTGACTCTTCTATTAGCCCAAGATGCAGGCAGGAGACGAGCAGGAGGTAGGAGATGAAGTGCAAACCGGGAGGTTAAGAATTGTGCATACTTCGGTATAGTTTGAGGACAATATTGTCTCCCAGGGCTGGACTGGGAAGAGAAATCGACCTGGGATTTTCCATAGCAACTGGGCCAAAAGTTGAGGGGGGTTGGCCGGTGCATATCTTGCATATCGTGGCACAGTTTTGTGGTCCGTTCTCCACAACACGCCGGCTCATTTTAGCTTAACGGGCCATTTCGCGGCCAACCCACCAGCCCGCTCGGTTCTCACGATGGCCAGTCTGCCCCTGATCGGCACCAAAGTGCGTCGGCCCACCGGGAAAATGCCCGTTATGCCAGATTACCAGTCCAGCCCTGTTGTCCCATAAAATTTAGATAAGAGGAGTTCATGTCTGACTTATATCTATATGGTATATTTACAGGTTATACTTTTTATTGTCATTGTAAAAATGTATTATTCGTAGATAGCCATGATTAATTTTATCCTCAAATGAAAACGTTCAATTACAAGAGATTATGGAGAAAAAGCGAGTAATATGCGGCCGGTTATGTTATCTCATTGGTGATAGAATAAAGAGTCTTCATCTTATGTTTATCTTATGGGAGTGGTGTAGTGGGCTAAAGCACATAACTGGTAATCAGAAGGTTGCTGGTTCGATCCCCACAGCCACCACCATTGTGTCCTTGAGGAAGGCACTTATCTCCAGGTTGCTCCGGGGGGGATTGTCCCTGTAATAAGGGTACTGTAAGTCACTTTGGATAAAAGCATCTGCCAAATGCATAAATGTAAATGTAAATGTCAATGTAATTAGTATTAATCATGTATTTGAAAAATTTAATATATAAATAAGTTTAGCAATTAGCAAAGAAATTACTAACTGCACCATTAAAGGTTTATGTGAGGGTTAGATTTAGGTTAGGGTATAGGCAATATCATTACTTTGTTTAAAAGACATAGCGTGTATGAGATGTACTCACTAATATTGTGAAATATGTGTGTGAGACATTTTGACCAGTGTGTTTGTGAGAGTGCTCATATGTCAGTAGAGTTATGCTGAATTGAGCATGTGTGTGTGTCAGTAAACATGTAAATGTGTGTGTGTGTCATCATTGATCCTCACTAGCTGTGTGTCTGCGTGTTCTCCCACAGCAGGTGTGAGATTATGGCATGCTCTTCCTCTGTTGCTGAACAGATGTGTGGGGTATTAGACACACACACACAGGCACACACACACACACACACACACACACACACATGCTTTCTCTTTTCTTTTCCCCATGAAGATCTTGCACTGACCGTGAATCAGAGTCCCTGAGGTCTTGCCAACATCTGCTCCCTGCACAGAACATACATCACGTCACCTCTGACCTCTGCCGTTGCCGGGTGATATTATCCTCTCGTTCTCGCCACGCTCTTGAAAGGATCACACAGTTGGACTTAAAACTCACTTGATAGGTTTCCACAGTGTAAATATTTACAACATGCATAGAATGGTTGCTGATATACATAAATGAAGATGACCAAAATGCTCTGACAATTAGATGTATTTAGAAAAATGAACAAAAGCTGTCATCCGCTACAGAAACTGCACTCTGCTCCGGCATGTTGAATGTTTAGGGCTCCTCCCGTCTCGGAAAGTCGGGTATCAAAATGATCTCAGAGTTTCCCAGTTGTAATTACCACTTGAGGGGTTGTTCATGTGCAACTTCTGTGTGGGAAACTCAGATTTAAGATAATTCCGATAGCACTGGGCCTATTTTACACATTTTATTGTACATTACAGAACTTAAAAAAACTACAAAACAAACATCACAGGATACAATTTAATTGATATTTTTTAAGTAAACTTTACAGTTAAGATAAACAGAATTCATGAGGTAATTCATAATTTTTACTGCAATTTCTTATTTATTTATTTTGAACAGTAGTTTGCATTCAAATGACATAAATACCTTGTTAAATATAATTTGAACTGTATATGGTAGCCGTTAACCAATTAATAATTTTTAACAGTACCAGTTACATTTGTACAGTTTCAAATGGTAATAAGCGTTGATATGTTAATTTGCTTGTGGTTGTGACATGAGGGAGCATTAAATGGTAAAATAGTAAATGGTCTGTACTTATATAGCGCCTTTTTAACATTAGCGGTATTCAAAGTGCTTTGCACTGCGTCTCATTCACCAATTCACACACACATTCACGGCAGAGCTGCTATGCAAGGTACTAGCCTTCCATTGGGAACAACTTGGGGTTCAGTGTCTTTCCCAAGGACACTTCGGCATGTGGAGTCATGTGGGCCAGAAATCGAACCACCAACCCTGCGATTATTGGACATCCCGCTCTACCACTGCAGAGTGAATTGTGAATGTTACAGTATGTCTATCCAAATTGGATATAAACGTGCATATTGACTGTGATATAGATATATATTTGTACTGCAAAATATTATGGTTTGCTACGGTATCTCAGAACAATGATATATATGGGGCATGTGAAACTTTCACTTACCAGTGGAAAACAAGGTCTATTTTTCTACTTCTGTCAAAAAAGTAAGAGAGAGAATAAAGAGCTGATGTTATACTGCATTTCTCAACACTGAGAAATGAAAGTGTGAGAGCTATCAGAATAGAATGGACAAAATAGTTCTCATAATCAAACTTTGATGTGTTGTTTCTTTGTCTCGGTTTATTTACAATAGGAGAGACTGCAAAGACAACAGTCAGTAAAAGACCAGAGCCCAAGTATCTCAGTTTCAAATGGTCACTGTCTTTGATTCTGTAGCATTTATTTCCTTGTATGTGTCCTTGATAGCATTGAGACGCTGCATGTAGCACTATTATGTCAGTTTATACTTCAGTGTTGAACCTACATTGTCGCCTGACACACACCTCTCCAAAAATGTAACTATGCGTTCTGTCGATGAGCTCTGATTGGTCTGCTTTGCAAGCAGAGACACTCCCCCAGGATGATTATAAAGATATCTGAGGTAGCGTCACATTTCCTCCAGGATTATTTCTCCAAGGTCTATATGTGATATCACATGGTATTTGAGCACGTTTTAATCTGGAGCATTTGTTATATAAGGTTTAATGAAGTTTCAAGTGAAAATGTGACAAATAGCTTTTTTAAACAATATGCTTGTTATATGTATCTGTATGATGTATTAACTGTATGTTTGGCAGTATGTGTACAATAAATCATATTTCTTAAGTTATGGAAATGGTCAGTGATACTGCCTGTATGCATTTACATTTATGCATTTGACAGATGCTTTTATCCAAAGCGACTTACAGTGCACTTATTACAGGGACAATCCCCCCGGAGCAACCTGGATTAAGTGTCTTGCTCAAGGACACAATGGTGGTGGCTGTGGGGATTGAACCAGCGACCTTCTGATTACCAGTTATGTGCTTTAGTCCACTACGCCACCACTGCAATGTATGCACTTTTGAACTCACTTTAAAGCAATGCTTCAAAATAAAAGTATTGCTAAAAGATGCAGAAGAAATTCTGGATAAACTCACTAGTCCTCAACCTCTCTTACCAGCAAGGCTGTCAGACAATTTGTTGACCATCCTGACTCTTCATTGCTACTGTAGTACATTTTAATACATGCGTATATTGCGTGAAAACCATGTCAGAGGGATACACAACATAAAATAATATAACAACATTTAATAAACAACTGCAAGCCAAGCAAAGGACTCCTGTTCTTAAAGAATACTGTAAAATTAGAACGGAATTAGTCACTTTTATAGTCGCCAACACTGACGTTTAGGGCTATTTGCTATTTGGTGCGTCCTGTCAGATGCTATTAGCATTTCTATTCTCCAGAGGGCAGTAGTGAGTGTTCTAAATGTTCCAGATGCGCCTCTCTGGTTCTGGCCCTGTACAGCAGTAAAGCTACTGTTGCCGTACATCTTCTGCAGGCAGCCCGTTGTAATTGATAGCATCCCTTTAAGTTACACTTGTCATTCGCCTCCAATAGATGTCCCTGTCTCCCTGCAGCCAGCCTCGTAAAATGATTAAAGAGACTTAAAAAACATTTCCACGCCATACAGGCCAAACATATCAGGGCGAGAAATTGCTTTGAATAATACAAATAAAATGCATCGCTCTCTGTTCAGCAGAATAGTGCGTACTATAATGCCTTTTTGTATTCTGGGATGGGCCCAAATCCGACTACAGCAGCAGGTAAAATGAAATTGGACACCTTTTACAGATGGCGAGTGGATGCAAACAGCAGTTTTCTCTGCTCACAGATACATTACGAGGCGGCAGCCCACCGGTTTTCTGTGCAGGATTCAGAGTCACAGCCGAGTCGAGACAGATGTGGCATTCTGTGACGGCAGTAGCATGCGGTCGCAATTTCCAAAGTCACTGAAGAACATAAGCATGACAAAAATGCCAACTTTTGGAAGGAGACATGCTGAACATTGTTCTTTCCTATTCACAGAAGAAAATTGCATACAACATGATGGTAAGACAAAATCTGATTAAATTTACATTTTTAGTGCCCTGTGAGTAACTTTGTAACTAGCTTCAATGAAACAAGTTCAGGTTAACCTACATTCCACCATTGAATATGTCAAGTCAAGAAACTTTGCAGTGTAGTGTATAAATATTTCAGGACTGCGAGTTCTCAGTGCAGCTGAAGGCAGGTCGAGCAGCAGGTCTAGTTAGCTCAGGGACCTCCATCACTCGGAGAGGTTGGTGTTTCACAGCTGTTGGTCTGGAGGACAGAAGCCTGCGTCGAGAACAAGGTGAGACTTTGGGCAGCTCAGCTGCGCCTCCAGGCCTGCGTTCCACTCATTTGTTCAGCACTACTGGCTTAATAATTACACCTGGGAAGGGCAGGTAATGGGTCGTATCCACGCAATTACGGCTCGCCGCCAAAACACTCATTTGTCTTTGTCACGTCGGGCCGCCTTAATTAGAGACATTGGGGGCATTGTTGGGTGGCGACTGGGGGTCTTTGGCTGACTGTACTATTGAAGCCTTTGACAGAGGTCATGTGTGGGGTCGGGCATTTGGAACTGTACTCATGACTGTAGGCTTGGCAGTGCATTCGATTTTAACGGATGGTTGCTGAAAACGATTCAGTAACAGAAAGGGCATAACAGCAATATGTCAAAGTTATGGTGGTGACTGTCAAATGTGGTTCTACCTGCTGGTGGTTCATTTTTTGGAATAAGTGCTCTAACTGATTGTCCAAGGCTTTTAATTCTCACAAGTGACATGGGAATGTGTTTTCATTACATGAAATGTAACTTTAAAATGTACAATTTGTAAAAAAAATATAAATGTTAGACTCCAAAACATTACTTTTGCAAATAGAAAAGATTAGAATAGAAGAACAGGGAGCCCTGCAACAGATGTCATGGCCCCCTCAAAGCCCCCCACTGAACATTGTTTCAGTCTGAGATTACATAAAGAGACTTTATTGAGACCAATTGAGCAAAGATCATCCTATCTGCCAACAACCAAGAAAAACTGTGTCCAGGTGTATCTAGGAGAATTGGGGCTGTTTTAAGGGCCATAAATAAATACAAATTAACTTAACAAACTTGTGCCTTCAGTGCCACTGAGTGTTACAGAGAGGAGTTTTGTTAATATAAAAGTTGAGGAATGCCTGCCCTAGATAAATATCTGAAGTATGAAAGTTCAGAGAGAAGAGATCAAGATAAAGTTACATAATATTACAGGTTACATTCTGTTAGGCCAGCCGTTATTGTCCGTAAACGTGCGGCTTTCATTTAAAAATTTTAAGATTAAATTGAATATTTTCTTTATATAAATGATACAGAACATTTTGTTGTGTATTCCAACTGATATATGAGCAATACATATATCAGTTGGAATATACATTTGAAAGTACATTTGAATGTACGGCTCAACTGGCAGGACACTGTACTTTTTTAGTCACTGTAGACTCCTCTCGGGTGACTAATATCTGTGCACAGACACAACACAAGGGCATATGTGCATTCCAGAGGAAATTCTCAGCTGACGGGAGCAGGTGAGCTCTTTCATTGAGGATAAATTGAAGCCAAAGGGATTGTTTTCAGTCTTGATGTGGTCATGTCTGTCGACCGTTGTGGTGCAAACATAACAGAAGAGCTATTGATTTTCGCCAGCAGGAAATCACTTTACCAAGGATGTGTACTTTGCAGAATCTATCGCACAACATGGTGTCCATCTACAAGGTAGTTTGTGCCGCAGAACACTGAGATAACTCATTTGAGAGGTATTCTAGAAAGCAGGTTAAGCAACTTACCCAGGTAAGTTTAATCAGAGTAAGTGGATAACCTCAACTTTCAGGGTATGTTAGTAGCCATATCAACTTACTCTCTTACAATGGGTGTGGAATCTCAGATTACATACACCATCATACTTTTAAAGCATTATTATGGTAAAATGCAATCTTTTCTTCTCCCTGGCATTTCCAGTCTCACACACTGCGGCTTTGCATTCAAAAGTGAACAAAATATGTATATTGTGCTTTTTCTTTTAATGAGATTTTTTTTTAAACTGTAATATTTTTTTAACATAGAACACATTGGAAAATTCAAAGCTTAAGCAATTAATCACTCATTCTAAATGTGATAATTTCACAGACCACAGGTATAGCATAGAGGTTAGAGATTTGATTCCTTATCACTTCAATTCATGCACTGTACATATCAATGCATATATTTCCAGACTTGTTCATTGTGCTGTCATTTAGAGTCACCCACATTGCTGGTGCTCAAGTGATTCAATGAAAAGATGCATCTTTCTGATGCTCAGCCTCTTCTACTCCATTATAAGCCACAGACCTTCTCTAAACTACATGTTTAATCTGCCTTTCAATATGGACCTTTTGCAGTTTCCTTTAGAGGTAGGAAGAGATTAGAGTTACTTTCATTTAATATTGAGATTATGAACATCTATGTATATTCAGACACACGATCTTCATTTCATTCAGTACCAAGTTGTTGGAGGAGACTATACGGCCATTGCCTTTTAGAGGACAAGACAACAAACATGTTTTATTGCTACACCAAATAAGTCCACAATGGCCACATAACTCTGTGGGACTTTATCATTCTCCACCTCGGTTACAGCAGATCTTCATCTTATGAATAATCATGTGTGTCCCACTGATAAATATTACAAAATGATGACAATTGTGGAGATCCTACAATTGAAAAAGGGCCTATTAACACAAAAACACCATCAGCATAGATTTAAACATTGGGGGTTTGCAGTGTGACGCATTATATGTTTCCATTGATCTTGGTAAATATTGTGGAGTTGGAATCTACTAGTTCATTGCATTATGAAATCATACTGCAACTTTTAGTCCAAATAAAGAGAGCATTTATTGAAATTAAGCTACAAAAACATATTGTTGTAAAATATTTGGATATCTGACATCATATGATTTAAAATGTTTGACCTCCTCAAACAATGCTTTTAACATATTTTCTAAAACATTCCCTAATATGTGTCACTGTTGGGGAGTGGGGAGGATAAAAGACCCAAAAGCATAGAGAGAGAGAGAGTTCAACAGTTCTCAATTCATTCACAAGTTCTCAAAAGTCAATTCAAGGCACACCCTGCACCGACTGATAAATTCGGAGAACCAGTGAGCCGCCATTGGCTAGAGTACAGTGTGTTCATATGGGGAATGTGTGTTGTGGAAGTCTGGAGCACTCAGATGAGAGTCCGTAGAAGCTGGTGAGGTGAAATTGAAGCCCAAACGAATCTCCTGAGATGCAGGCAGAAATCGAGGAATTCTCCTCCAGAGTCCTGGGCACCAACTGATGAGAGTGACTGCAAGCAGACAGGTAACCACAGATACACGAGCTCGTGAAGAGGCTAGTGAGGTGCAAGCAAAGCCCAGACAACCAACATATACTCTAGCTTGTTCCAACTACACAAGAGAGAAGAGTTAGACTCCACCATACACAGCGCACATGTGAACAGTAACAGAGAAGAGTTAACAGGCAAAGAAAGTGGGGAAACACAAGGAATAAGAAGGGAGTGCAATTAGAGGAAAGCAGGTGTCAGCAGGCATGTAGTTCATCACCGTGATCAGCGTCTCCACGAGATGGATCAGCATTCCCATGGAAACGCTGATCAAGTGTGCCAGCTCCACCTGTGAGACACGAGGGAGAGAAAAACAAACAACAGTTAGAGCCGGCACACATGCTGGAACCATGACAAATATGTATGTCTGCCTTGTTTTCCAGTCAAAATTTCGAAACATCATTAAAACAAGATACATGTAAATAAAACGTATTACTTATTATTTTTACGCTACTTATTCTTTTTTGTTATTTTGTTATTTTTTAAGTTAACGTATAACGTTCTTTACAATGCCTAAACTTATGATATTGTTATATTATATATCATGTTAATAAATAATAATACAATTACTTGTGAAGCTAAATTGCATAAGATATGAAGACTTGTCTTCAGATAATTTATCTTGGTTTATTTTCTAACCACATTGGGGCAATTTTTTTTTCTTGTTTTAAGCATAACCCTACTGTAGTGATGTGAACAAGAGATAGACACAGTGGGTGTGGCACCAAGCATCGGATGTTGGCATGGTCCTGTGGCTCATTGGTCACGGCCTGTCTTCCCAGGGCTGCAGTGCATGTGAGGGGAAAGTGGCCCGGCAACCGCTGGCCATGATGCAAAGCTTCACATCTAATTCGCGCCGGAGGTGAGGGTCTGGCACATATTTAATTTGAGCCAGGTGTCTGGGTGTGCGGGTTGGCATGCATCTAATTCACGCCGGGGGTCCGGGTCCTGCACGCATCTAATTCACGGCAGGGGTACGGGGGTGCTGGTCCAGCACTCATGTAATTCACTCCGCTGGTACAGGTGTGCGGGTCCGGCACGCATTTATTTGAGCCGGGGATCTGGGTCTGGCACGCATCTAATTCGCGTCAGTGGTCCGGGTCCTGAACACATCTAATTCACGCCAAGGTTCCGGGGGTGCTGGTCTGGCACCCATGTAATTCAAGCCAGGGGTCCGGGGGTGCAGGTCCGGCACGCATTTATTTGAGCCGGGGATCCGGGTCTGGCACAGATCTAATTCGTGTCAGGGGTCCGGGTCCTGCACACATCTAATTCACGCCAGGGTTCCGGGGGTGCAGGTCCGGCATGCAACAAATTCGTCCAGAAGTCTCCTCGATCTACTCCTGGATCTGTGAGGACACCAGTGTGTGCACACAAGGAGAATATAAGCCGGCTTTCCGAGAAGAGGCACGCTTTACATTTATTTGGCAGCGATGACGAGGACAAACGCACATCAGGTGGGCCTCATTTCAACCCTGTGCCCAAACGAGGCTTATTAATTGTGAGCCTGGCTGAAGGATGGCCCTCTGAGGCGGGTCAACGATGACAAGAGGGAGGGGCGGGTCATTCGACCACACTACCTACCTAAGAATAATTTACTAAAATATATATTATCAGAAATCAAGCCTGACAGTATGTTCCACAATTTTGTTTCTCAAATTGAACTTCCTTTATCTTGATTTAATATCATGCATTGATATTATTCCTGGAAAACAAGATGATTTTTGGAGTGTAGTTTTAAAGTGATAGTTTGTTCTAAAATGAATATAATTTCATCATTTACTCACCCTCATGTTGTTCCAAACACATATGACTTTTCCCACATGATTGACAAATGGCTGCAAAACAAGGTCAAATGTTTGTCTCAGTCACCATTCACTTGCATTGCATCTTTTTTTTTTTTGCTCCATACAATCCATTTGTGTCTCACAGTAAAAACAAAGTAATACAGGTATAGAATGACACAAATACATGACATACCCTTAAACGAAGCAAACCTAATATCATCGTCCTCTGTATAACTTTGTTTATAAGATGGTTTTGTCACATGAGGGTAAAATCTTCTCTCCGGGTGATGTGCACGTCCAAAAAGCACATTTCTTTTCTCAGCTAAAGTCACCTTACCTGTCGCGCTGCACGGAGATTTGTCCTATAACATGCTGCAGGAATTAAGCAGATTTAATCTCTCTTAATCTCCCTTGAGTTTTAACCCGCCCTTCAATTTCCAAGACTTTTAACTTTTATTATTTGAGATTTGCATTTATGACACTTCTTTTATCCTCGCTGTTCAGTACTGTCATAAAAACAGTCACCTTATTCATTAAAACAGGAAAGACCTGCTGTCCACCTAAGTGATGTATAGAGAACTGGTCCTATGACCCTTTATCCCCAATAAGGCACTACAGCATCAGCGCAGACTGGTTTTATAGTTCAGTCAAAAAGACTGGGTGCCACGAAAGATATATTGACTATAACTAGTCAACACAACTTTCTGTTACATTGTCCTCACTGAGTGCATGCAAAAAAGTTAAAAGTTGGTGCTGCCTCTCCTTTAAAACTTTACAGCAAACACCCACTGTCCTGATTGGCTCTCTCTTCTTAACTGACCTTGCCATTTCACTGCTCGCCATTACTGCGTGGGGCTACGGAAGTGATTAAAGGTAACGTAGGTGTTGGAGTGCTGTTGTGGAGGTGGTCAGATGCAAATTTCTACAACAATGTGACATCACAGTAGAGAACAAGTTGTTTTGGCAGCTTGGTTTCAACAAATGCTCTTTTTACAGTGATGAGGAAGTTTTGAGTTCTGAAACTAACAGTGCGTTTTATAGTACAACAAACTCTTACATGTGAAAAAATCAAGGAAAATTTGATCCCTCTTGTCATGACACCTATATTGAAGTCGAATCGATTGCCGGATCAGCCTGAATCATACGAGTCATCGGTCTGAATCGGATGATTCACTCATTGAACTCACAGTGAACCCCAGGTTATCATTTTTGAATCAAAATGAGTCATAAAAAGTGTTTGAATTTGTAACGTTAGTGATGCAACACTTTTATAAAGTAATGTCTCAAACAGTCTAATTACTGACAGGTTGTGGATGCCAAGGTGTAGTACATATGTTTTGTCAACTATATACAGTATGTATACTGTATATACAGTTCTGGGTAGTAACGGAAGTAGTAAAATTATGTCAAAATGATTGATGAGGGGACGTGTCCGGAAGTCGTTGGCATATGTTTATGTTTGATTACAATGACCGGATATTTTGACAGGAAGTCTGTTTGAGAGAAAATGATGAACGGATGTTTTGCCAGGTGTTTATGTCTGATAACAATAACCAGATGTCTCTGACTGTAGTTTGCCCTTTGGTTGCCAGTATGTCTTATTGGTTGATAACATTAGTTGGATATGTCTTACAGGAAGTCTGTTTTGTGGTCACAGGAAGTGTGTTTTAACTGCCCATGACTTCTCCTTTGGTTTGACAGATGTTTAAGTGATAAAAGTTTTGATAAGTGTGCAGTTTAAAAGGTTTGTGTCTCCTAGGTACACATGGACACAGTTTTTCAGGGTTTTTGGCAGATTGGATGTTCCATTTTTAGGCTGTCAAAATGAAAAGCACTTAAGTAGAATATACAGTATAAAAGCTGGAAACACTAAAAACACTATACTGTATATTAAACACTGTATATTAAATATCTGAATAGTGCTTGTCCTCCGTATAAACCACAATTGAAGATCACAACCGTCATCATACCTTTAGCCCTTTGCTTAGACCCCTCTATTTCCATTTCTATTAGTATAATGCAAGCAAAAATATGCTGATCAATACTGAATGATGTTTCTGTATAATAAATTCTCAATATTACTCAATATGTAATGTTTTATGCAGCACAATGTAATCCAAAAGCTATTTGTTTTCATGCAGTCTAAATATTTGAAATATCTAGAAAAAAGGATAAAAAGTGATACATCAGGAAGATTTCGACTAATTGGTCAGGGTTCACGGTCCAGTAGTTATCTAGGATAATTTGTATAATGAAGGCTTAAGGCCAACCAGCTGGTTCTTAACCAGTGATCTTTTTTTTAGCACATCCTGTAGATGCTTTTAAAACTAACAATCTTCAGGCTTGTGTTACTTTGTCGACCTGCCAGAATATGCAATGTGATTAGTCATCGTAAACTTGTCATTGTCTTAGATGTACACTGGAACGTAGAATATCAATGTATACTTTACTTTTGAATACAATCAGGATCACCCTGGAATATGACGTCAATGACCTGCATTCAACAGAAAACATTTCTCAAAACTGTCTTTCAACCAATTGAAAGAGTGTATGTCTTCGCTTTTAAACTGCTAATCGGTTAACGTTTCGGTTTGTTCCAGAGTCAAAAACAGTCAAACAAAATGTCCACAGCGAATGCATTCAAGACTACTCGTTTGAGAATGAGAATGATGGACTCTCTGTTGGTCTGAAATGTTAAGTCATATTTTCTGAAGAAAGAGGAAAAGGAATAGAAAGGGTCTCAATCTTTCACCTTGTCAAAATTTCACAAGTGCACACCATGGCCACTTCCCAGGAATATATTGTCTCTTTAAGAATGCTGAGTCAACTGCTTTTCGACTTGTTTTTCTTCAGTGATGCAGTATGAAGATGCAACCAGACCCAGTCAAGAGATTTAAAAACAAAAATGATTTGATTAAACTTATTCTCCAAAATGCAAAATAAATAGTACAGATTTCACATTTTAGTGTTGGGTTACTACTTTTGTGTTATTACAGAAATAGAAACCAATCCACTGACAAAATGTCTGGCAAAAACTAAATTATAAATAAAATGTAAAATGAAAACGCACTTTAGTTCAGCTAAAAATTGTAATTATCCCATAATTTACTCACCCTCAAGCCATCCTCGGTGTATATGACTTTCTTCTTTCAGCCAAAGACAATCGGAGTTATAAAAAATATCCTGCTCTTCCAAGCTTTATAATGGGAGTGAATGGTACCTTAGATTTTGAAGCCCCAAAAATCGCATCCATCCATCCAAAAAGTAATCCATACGGCTCCAGGGGGTTAATAAAGGCCTTCTGAAGTGAACCGATGTGTTTTTGTAAGAAAAATATCCATAACTATAATCACTGGCTTCCGGTAGCGGCTGTCCTTACGTTCACGAGAGTGTCGAGTTCTGGCGTATGACGTAGGCGTAGCGTAAGCTCCACTGAGAAGTGATAAACGCAGAAGCGTGCATTGTTTACAGCAAAGGAAAATGGAGAAAAGAAGTGAGTTGTTTTAGCTATATTGTAGATTTGTATTAATCTTAAAATGATGTGCTTGTGCGTCTATCCAGTCATTACAATCGTCCATTCATGGCAGAAAACACTCTCAGTGTCTGTTGGCATTACCTGGCATTTCCTGCATGAGCACCACCACGTCTCCTGGACTCTCCTTCTACCAGATTATTTTGTTTGTGCCGCTGATGCAGCCTCCTCCATCTCCCGGAGTTCCGGGTTGTTGTACTCCGGTTAAAACAAATAAGGCTGGGCAAAAAACTCTATCTCCTCTTCTCTTATATCGAAATCCTCTGACATTTTCCTTATAAAGCCTCGTTGTTGTCTTCTAAATCGTGACTGTTTTGTTTTGCTCTATACTCTGCTCTTCTGCATTCATCACTTCTCACCAGGCCTTTGTTCACCCCCTGGAGCCGTATGGATTACTTTTTTGATGGATGGATGTGCTTTTTTGGACTTCAAAATCTAAGATACCATTCACTCCCATTATAAAGCTTGGAAGAGCAGGATTTTTTTTATATATCTCTGATTGTGTTTGGCTGAAAGAAGAAAGTCATATACACCGAGGATGGCTTGAGGGTGAGTAAATTATGGGATAATTTTTGGGTAAACTACCCCTTTAATTGTGATGAAGTATGGTCTTAAAAACAGTCTTTAATTTCATCACACAAAATCTGTTATTCCTATTTGTGTGACCTGGACATGTTTTCGTCGAGTCCAAATATCATTTCATTTTTTCTTTCTTTTCTTTTTACTGGATCCTACAAGATTTTAATAACAGGCTGAATAACTCACACATACAGTTTCCATTAATCAGCTCATTTGTTTGGTTTGCAATGGCCTTGATATTTCAAGCTTCCTTGACTCTGTCTCTGAATGCTAATTAGTGTGAATGAAATCAAGAGAGCCATGGAAATACTTTATGCCAACCTAATCGAGCAAACAAATAGACTTTTACATCCAGAGTGCATGCTAACCAACAAAGTCCCACACACACAGGGAGGAGGGTGCTATACTAACAGCAATTTTAAATCACAGTCCGTTTCCAAATCTGGAAAGCATGTACGCGAATGTGCGCTTTTGAGGAACATACCAACAAAGTGACCAGACATTCGTGTGCTCCTGAAAGATCTGTTCTTTCAAATTTGGAAAATTTCCAATTGCTTGGACCCTGATAACTGCCGCCTCTGGCTATATTACAGATTGTTTTCTTTACATTATTTTTTACATGAGTTTTTTTTTACGCTGGTGAAATATTGTGGTACAGCACAATCAATCTCAGATAAACCCACCTCTAAATGACAAATAAACCAGGGCTGTCGATTTAATGTGTTTATTTGGTGAGATTAACTATATAAAAATGATGTGACTGTAATATGGAATATTCCTTCCATCAGTGCAATTCAAACTTGAAATACCACCTGTTTTCAGCAGGGGGCAGTAAGCAAAAGTCCAGCTGTATTGACAACAAACCACACTCAGTCTTGTTTAACACTAGATACAGCACGAGATGAGGACACGTTCGTGCGCTCAAACACATCTGGAGGGGGCGCAATTCCGATAGCAGTGATTACAAGACTTCTGTTTTCAAACGTCAAGTTTCAAACTGTAAACTTTAAACTTATTTTTAACTTGACACAGCTGTGTTTATGGCACAACGCAGCCAAAGTGAGACACTCTAAAAGCGCTCGTCTGAAGCATGTGCACATTGACGCGTCCTTAGAAAAGACCTTCTGATAAATCAATCAGACAGACTGATGAATTCAATTGCAAAATTGCTGTAGATCGTAGGCTTAAATAAACAATACATTGCAATTCTCTGTTGATCTCTCTCATCAACAAGACATTTCCATCCACAGAACTGCCGCTCTCTGGATGTTTTTTGTTTTTGGCACCATTCAGAGTAAATTCTAGAGACTGTAATGTGTGTGAAAATCCCAGAAATACTCAAACCAGTCTGTCTGGCTCCAACAATCATCCATGCGGTTATCAAATCAGCCAATCATGTGGCAGCAGTGCAGTGCATAAAATCATGCAGATACAGGTCAGGTGCTTCAGTTTATGTTTACATCAAGCATCAGACCACCAGACTGGTTTGAGCTGACAAAGTCTACAGTAACTCAGATAACCACTCTGTACAATTGTGGTGAGAAGATTATCATCTCTGAATGCTATTCTGAGATTCGGGTTCACCCTGTTTTGGTGGCACGAGGGCGACCTACACAATTTTAGGCAGGTGTTTTTTGTTGTTGTGGCTGATCGGTGTATACTATGCTTATAATTATTTTTAAATAACTATTTATAAATATATAATAATTATTTATTAAGTGTGAGTGGGCGTATGGGCACGTGTGTACTCTATTTTCTGGGTGAAATGTGTATGGAGGGGCGCCAAAGCGAGTTGTTAATCAAGATGTTTTCAGCTGTAAAGGATTTAATACAGTGAAGAGGAATTCCCATTTTATAAACTGAACCCCCCCAACCCAACACAAACCTAACCATAAGTGGAGTAAAAATGTAATGTAACCTCCAAATCGAACTTGTCACTGATTATGCAAACACGTTTAGTTCCTGGTTTCAATGCAAGATCCGAACCCGGGTCTCCCATGTAAGTAAACATGCTGGAGCCGATGCAAAAAATGTCACACACAAAGTATAATTTTATAAATGAACACTAAATAATAAAGTTTTCTAGATTTATACTACTAAATAAGACAGAAACGCATCATCATTGTCAGTAAAAGGGTCCATTAGCTGCAATGTGGACCAGAATCTAAGGTCTGAATATGAGAGACTGCAGATTGTTCCCTCCCATGCAATATTCCAGCTGCATTTAATGCACGCTAGTCACAGGTCTAGCTCAGATTTGAATACAGTCTGGTAGAGGATAGCTACACAAGAGACCTTTGAAGCTTTTGATGGCCAAGAAAAGTCATTTTCATAGTTGTTAGAGCCGGCCAATGACTTAGAATAATGATTTACATTAGACTCTTGCTCAGCAAAATAGTGCAGAGTTCCACGCTAGCAGATCAGGCCACGAATATGCACGTATATGTATAATTTGCATAACTATCTGCAAATAAGCTATAGCCAATGCATATCACAGAGCCTTGGGGGGTGAGCAATTAGAAAATGTATCTGCTTCCATTTTAGTTTGGCTTACCATGAATAAGGCTGTTTTAAGCCAAACTAATGACTCACTGCTCTAGCATTTGGATTTAGCGCTTAATTAGCATGACATATTCCATGGGAAAAGTGTTCACTTGATGGATTCACAAGCAGACTGAATGTAAACCTACATACTGTATATGAAAATCACAACTGAGTGCTTTTTAAAGGTGAAGTGTGTAATATTTTGGATGTTAAATTACTTTCTTCTATCACAGTTTAATATGCAGCATCAACTATAGGTAAACCCATACCAGGGCTGGACTGGGAAGAGAAATCGGCCCGGGATTTTACATGGCAACTGGCCCAACTGTTGAGTTGGAGGGGTTTGGTGGTGAGACAAATATTGTTGAGGGGTGTTCGCTGTCCTTTCCTGCATATCGCGGTGCCATTTTGTTGTACATTCTGCATAACGCGGCTCATTGTTGCTTATCGCGGCCCGCTCGGTTCTCCTGATGGACATTCCGCCCCTGATAGGCCCAAAAGTGAGATGGTCCACCGGGAAAATGCCCGGTGTGCCAGATTACCAGTCCAGCCCAGACCCATACCTATACTCTCTCTTCATCCACAGAAAAACTAATTAGAAGCCCCTTTTTACTCCTTTGCAGCCACATAAACATTCTTTTGTAGTCTTGTTATAGTCAATGTTATAGTCATTATGTCATAATGGCAGCAAAACTTTTTGATTTTATCATGTTAAAGTGATGTTAACATGCATATTGTTTATGTCTTGTGGCTATACTTTTGAAACAGTGACTATTTTAACATTTACAGATTGGCTCTATTCACTTCCATTGAAAGTGCCTCACTGTAACCCAGATTTTTGGCTTTAAAAAAAAAAAAATACATTTTGTGGTAATCAACATTATTCCACAAATACAGTCGATTATGCTTAATTTGATCACAGAATATTCCTTTAATTTGCTTCACAAATGTATGTTACATTCAAATACACAGATCTGTATGTTTGGTTATAAGCTGCATATATCTTTAATAACATCATTCAGTATTTTCTATTGCAATCCAGGATCTTAATACAATATGCAAGAACACCCAGGAAAATAATGACATTTATCTACAGTATTTTCATTCAATATTAGGTTCAAATTATTTCACAATGAGACATTATTCAAGAAATATTCTCATCATCTTGGATGATTTTTAAATGTGCACGTTTACATTTGAACAACCCCCCCCCCACCCACCCCGATTTGCCATTTTCTCATTACAAAAGCCATTCCCGATTCTAATTGTGACACTGTTGTATTTGGACGGCCGTGTTAGCATGGCATGGGCAAAAAGGGCCAAGGGTAAATAAATAAAAAAGAAGTGACAACAGCAATCTATCTGGCCTTTCTCCTTTAACATTCATGCGTCGATAACTCTTCCCCCTCCACGCATATTTCCCCGCCTGTCTTCTGCAGCAGTGAAGTGGAAAAGAAGGGTGCCAGGGTCCTTGATAAGCACGGCACCACAAATGTGAGCAGGTTGATCAGCACAAAACATAAACTCTTCACACCACTTTGCTTCCATCTGATGGGGTACCTGCGAAGCCCCTGAGGGCCTGATGGGACAGTGGGAAACCTCAGGTGTGCCAAATGACACCAGCTCACCTGACAGGTGCTGGCCACTTCTCTCCGGTATTGCAACATTAACCTCATGTCTGGTTCGACAGAAAGGCATGAAGTGAGACAAAATTCAGAATGGTATGATTTATGGATATATTGCTGCATTCCATTATATTTGGAAAGTCTGAATTTGCAACTTCCTACTTGAAAAAGTGCAACAGAATGCCAGTTGATGTTGAACCTCTAACGTGGAAACCTACAACTCCAATTTTGTCAAGATGTGGGTCTATAACGTCACGTGAACATAGTACACAGAGAGATTTACATGTGTTAATGTAAAACATTCACTGTTAAGCAAATGAAATGCAGCAATGAGTCAAAGTTCCAACATTACTTGATAGAAAATACATCCAGTTTGTAGAATAAGGTGTGCAAAAACAGTATGACATTCTCTGTTGGTAATCGCATACCTGCAAAGCAATTGCAGTTTAATTTCTCAATACGTTATCTTACAATTGGACTACAGAACACTGTATGTTAAGATGCTGTAATGTATTGCTTGCCTCTTTATATAAATCCACTGATGTTTGAAAATAGTGCCCAATTTTAGCCCTTGAGCAAAGAATTCTGATAATGTCCTGGAAAACAAGGGTAAAATATAAATGCAATATGTAAAATATAGCCGCAAGCGGCAATCATCGGGCTCCAAGTGTAACCGGCCCTGCTCGCCCCGCTCTGAACGGGATTCGAACCGGAGTGGGAGGTGGGTAGCCTTTAACAAGGATGCTAAAGGCTACAGCCTCTAGCATCAGTTGCTAGTGCACCTCTTGAGGTCAGGAGAGTGAGGTTTACATACTGCACAGCTATCTAGCAGCTGGCTCCCGTTGCACTCACCCCCCTAAACCTCACTCCCATCCAGGTCACGGCACCACTGTAACCGGCCCTGCTCGCCCGCTCCGAACGGGACTCAAACCGGCGTCTTCGGCGTGGGAGGTGGGTGCGCTAACAAAGAGGCTAAAGGCTACAGCCTCTAGCGTCAGTCGCTAGTGCACCTCTTGAGGTCAGAAGAGTGAGGTTTACACACTGCACAGCTATCTACCAGCTGGCTCCCGTTGCACTCACCCCCCTAAACCTCACTCCCATCCAGGTCACGGCACCATTGTAACCGGCCCTGCTCGCCCGTTCCGAACGGGACTCGAACCAGCGTCTTTGGCGTGGGAGGTGGGTGCGCTAACAAAGATTCTAAAGGCTACAGCCTCTAGCGTCAGTCGCTAGTGCACCTCTTGATGTCAGGAGAGTGAGGTTTACACACTGCACAGCTGTCTATCAGTTGGCTCCCGTTACACTCACCCCCCTAAACCTCACTCCCATCCGGGTCACGGCACCATTGTAACCGGCCCTGCTCCGAACGGGACTCGAACCGGCGTCTCCGGCGTGGGAGGCGGGTGCGCTAACAAGGAGGCTAAAGGCTACAGCCTATTGAGGTCAGGAGAGTGAGGTTTACACACTGCACAGCTATCTACCAGCTAGCTCCCGTTACACTAGCACATGTGAAGAAATAACCAAAATAATCTGAATTGACAGAAATGATCCAGTGGATGACAAATAATACAAATTGACAGAATAGATCCTGCCTAATTTGTTGAAAATTGGAAAAATGCGATTTGTTACTTGGTTGCTAGGGTAAACCCATCTGGTTGCTAGGCAGTTACCAAGGTGATGCTTAAAAAGGCTCCTTGATACCTTGAGTCAAATTAGCACAATTAGTTTCAGCCCTTCGGGCTTGAACCCCTAATAATTCTATACTGTAAATATAATAATTTTTTCACTGTTTTCTACAACCCTTCAAGTGAATAGAAGCAGCTGTCTTTGTAGTCACCTACATTTTAGGATGCAGTTGGTGTGTGTACTTCCATATGAACATGTGTGCCCATGTACCACTTTGTGTTTCTTCACGGTTACATCCTGTTGTATTTTTTAGCTTGATAGAAATGCTATGCCAGATGACAATCCCCTGCTTTTTTTGCAATGTCTGAGAAATTTGCAACCGTAGAAATGTTTGTTGTTTAATAAATCAAAACTTTGTGGCAAGCACTGCCGCTTCTGCTGTGCTGCTCGACACATAAACAACATTTTGCGGCATCTACAGTTTGTCAAGGACGGATGAGACAACAGCTCAGTGTTGGATGAATGCCTATATCCTTGACAACTCTTATGGAAGCCTTTTGCCTTCAACCTATTCACACAATCCTTAGCTTGACTGCATAATAAATGTCAAGAATTGTTAGGAATCACAAGGAATTACAATTTTGGTTCCATAGGCTAGAGCTCGAAAGGATGCAAGCACACTTGGTATGTTCTCCCAGCCTTTGTCTTTAAGTGCTTGATTAGTTACTATCCCAGTCACATCAATAGAATAAAACACAATTAATTCCTTTGTCTTTAATGTAATAAAAGCATGCAAGAACAACTGACTGGTTAATCAGCGATTTGAATCTAGCAGTGTGGTCTGTGGAGGATAATTCATTCCCGTTAATATTTGTCATACAGTACTAGCATGCTGCAAAATAACCACAACATATTGTGTGTCAGTCTCTGGGTGAGCTTAATTTCAGTGCTGCTTATGAACATGCAGATCTGGAGATATTGCAAGAGTTTACAAAATCCAAACATCAAGAAATCAATATGATGCCGGAGGTTATGAATGCTTGCAAATATCCTGCCAGGAGTCTAGGTGTGCATTGTTTACATCAGTCCTGTCACTGCCTTTTGAATAACATTTTAAAAATTAATATGCTGTAATTAAAGGAAGCATATAGCATAAAGCACACATATATAGCACAACAGCCTGAGAGACACAGGTTCTTGTTCCATGCAAACCAGGAAGTAATTGTGTTCACATTATCAACAGTGAGTGCGATTCAGAGTTTGCATTTTCCCTGCAAGATTACAGATTTATTCATTGACGATTAAGTGTAGGGCTAAGGTTAGAGTTAATAAAATATGCATCACTGTTGTCTGTATTACATCATTCAAAACTAACCCGACTTGCTTTACATCTCAGAAACTGAAGCTCACATGTGCCCATATGTTCAACAACACTTCCAGCTTCAGCTACTGGGGGGCAGTGTTTCAGATTTTGGTAAGCACTGACCGATTTTAGCTGAAGAACTTTCAACTTACTGTCGCCGAATTCACAGTGAGATCAAGGCAAGGCAATTATTAAGCACAATTAAAAACAACATACTGTTGTCCAATAAAATAAGATGCAAAGAAACAAATGTGTGCATCGCCCTCTCAAAATCATTAAAAGAAAGATAAGGCTTAATTTTGGCCAGTAACCTTAAGTGGAAAAAACTAGATTTACCAACAGAATTTATCAGTTTGTCAAATTTAAGAGAACTGTCAAGTAGTACCCCTAAGTTCTTTACCATAGATTTACGGAGCTAGAGGGCCTAGGTTACATTTTGAAGTGCAAACACCATCAGTGGCCCCAAACACAACAATCTCAGTTTTGTTTTCATTGAAGCGTAAAAGGTTTAGGGCATCCAAGATTTTAAATCCTCCAAACAAGCCAGTAGGGGCTCCATACACAGTATTGTTTTTCTTTTTCAAAGGCAGATAGATTTTTCATATTGTCTGCATAGCAGTAAAAAGAAATGCCATGCTTTTAAAAATAAACCCAATGGGAAGCATATACAATGAAAACAGGATGGGTCCAAGAATAGAGCCTTGGGGGATCCCACAGGTAAGAGGAGCAATGCTTGACAAAAAAATCATCAATATTAACTGAAAACTTCTATTGCTCAAATATGACTTAAACCACTCGAGAAGAGTTCCTTGGATATCCACAGACTGTTCAAGCCAGGCTATAAGGATATCGTGAGTAATTGTATCGAATGCTGCACTATAATCCAGAGATCAGTCTGGATTATAAGCGTAAAACAATCTATTTTAATTTTATTGCAAAATATTAGGATATATTAAAATTAGGATATTTTCAAAGTTTCTTATCAGATATTTATTTGCTGGTGTTTCTCCCAAAGACATACTCTGCTGAGATCAATCGCATGTTGTTTTGTCACATGACTACATAAATTGTAAGTTTAACCCTTTACTGAGAGCACTGAGTCTTCTGAACTGAGATCAGTAAGTTTAAGTGAATTATTAAATTATAATTAACAAAGCCAAAATACAATGTCCATGTATGTGTACGTGGGGTCGCAGGAGGACACATAGAGTATATTTACAGTATATACAGTGTATTTAGTGTATTAATGTATATAACTGTATATACAGCATATAAACATACACTCACCTAAAGGATTATTAGGAACACCTGTTCAATTTCTCATTAATGCAATTATCTAATCAACCAATCACATGGCAGTTGCTTCAATGCATTTAGGGGTGTGGTCCTGGTCAAGACAATCTCCTGAACTCCAAACTGAACGTCAGAATGGGAAAGAAAGGTGATTTAAGCAATTTTGAGCGTGGCATGGTTGTTGGTGCCAGACGGGCCGGTCTGAGTATTTCACAATCTGCTCAGTTACTGGGATTTTCACACACAACCATTTCTAGGGTTTACAAAGAATGATGTGAAAAGGGAAAAACATCCAGTATGCGGCAGTCCTGTGGGCGAAAAGGCCTTGTTGATGCTAGAGGTCAGAGGAGAATGGGCCGACTGATTCAAGTTGATAGAAGAGCAACTTTGACTGAAATAACCACTCGTTACAACCGAGGTATGCAGCAAAGCATTTGTGAAGCCACAACACGCACAACCTTGAGGCGGATGGGCTACAACAGCAGAAGACCCCACCGGGCACCACTCATCTCCACTACAAATAGGAAAAAGAGGCTACAAATTGGACAGTTGAAGACTGGAAAAATGTTGCCTGGTCTGATGAGTCTCGATTTCTGTTGAGACATTCAGATGGTAGAGTCAGAATTTGGCGTAAACAGAATGAGAACATGGATCCATCATGCCTTGTTACCACTGTGCAGGCTGGTGGTGGTGGTGTAATGGTGTGGGGGATGTTTTCTTGGCACACTTTAGGCCCCTTAGTGCCAATTGGGCATCGTTTAAATGCCACGGCCTACCTGAGCATTGTTTCTGACCATGTCCATCCCTTTATGGCCACCATGTACCCATCCTCTGATGGCTACTTCCAGCAGGATAATGCACCATGTCACAAAGCTCGAATCATTTCAAATTGGTTTCTTGAACATGACAATGAGTTCACTGTACTAAAATGGCCCCCACAGTCACCAGATCTCAACCAAATAGAGCATCTTTGGGATGTGGTGGAACGGGAGCTTCGTGCCCTGGATGTGCATCCCACAAATCTCCATCAACTGCAAGATGCTATCCTATCAATATGGGCCAACATTTCTAAAGAATGCTTTCAGCACCTTGTTGAATCAATGCCACGTAGAATTAAGGCAGTTCTGAAGGCGAAAGGGGGTCAAACACAGTATTAGTATGGTGTTCCTAATAATCCTTTTGGTGAGTGTATGTATTGTATATATGCTGTATGTGTACACACACACACATATATGCTCATAGTTCACAGCTCTATATGTGGATGGTCCAAATGCCTGACTTGCTGAGATATTAGAACTACCCCTAAACAAGTATTAACACGGTGTTATATAGGCTATAAATGAACGCATGGACTAGTCAAAGTGAAAACCACACGTACCAATCAGAGCAGCAGGGACTAAAAATCATTGACCTTTCTCTTCTATGGATACATAATAAAGCACAATTATAAACCAAATACTAAGGAACCTTAACAGAAGGTCAAATGTGTGCATAACATTAAGTGCGGGGTGTGGGTTTGTGTTTGGCTGGACTGGTCCCAGCTGCACCGGGTCATGGCACCAACTCGGATATGACTCAAATTCCTTCGGGCGATTTGTCCCAGCCTGTTGCCATATGTATCTTGTGCATTCCCTGAGGTCTCTCCCACATGGTGCTGTCGTGGCATGCAGACTTGAGGGGTCACAGCGGACATACTGGCTCCTCTAGTTACACTGATATTTGTGTCGTCTGTTGGCAGTTGGGCACACACACATACACGTGCTGTCACTGAGATGCAGAATGACAGGGCTTCACTTTGCATCTGGTTTCAAGGTGGGCGAGGAAGAACTGAAGTACCTTAGATAGACAACACAGACTGTCCTCACAGGTTCAAGGTGGGGGATATGGGGGTACATTCGGAATGGAATACAAGCGTACTGCTTTCTGAGTGTTATATGCTGTACATAAATTCTTCAGTTAGAACTTTTGCTCTCCTTTTTTCCAAGTATTCCATTCCAAACAGCCATTCATGCAGACAATTTGCACACAGTATACACACTGCAAAACGTATGTGGTTCTGAACATACACAAGCAAAAAAGTGCCATGGGAATCATTAACACTAAAGGTTTGAGTAAACAAAATTGAAACAAGCAGATTTCATATCTGCACTCTTATATATAGTTGTATCTTCCACTTTTGTTCTAAGGACGGCTTATGAGGACAGTGCATAAAGCTGCATTATTTATCAAGCCTAAACAATACAAAATGTTTTCTTTCGCTGCTTGTTTTGTTTCTTCCACTTGACATCCCATGGATAATGCAGAGACCTTGAGAGCTATAGTGCTCTGTAAGTATAGCACGAGCTGCCGCTGTCTGCATCAGTCTTTGTGAACGCAAGTGTTCGTACAATACAAACTGCTCAATGTCAAAAGTACTGTTCAGGAGGCTACATTACCACGAATCGAAATTGATTTTGTGTGTACCATGCTGTTGCTATGGCGACAGGTAATAAAAGGAAAGCATAGTTTTTGATTTTCTTCTGTTTGAAAAAAATAAATAAATCAGTAGCACTGCTGTGAGACTTATTTAGTTGCCTTTTTAAGCAGTATATGATGTATTGCATAGAATGCATATGGGTCATGCCTTCCATGCAGTACATTTTCATGTCTCCATCATATATGTTAACTTAATGTAAAATCTTACTGCATCATGTTGCCTTAATTGTTTAAGTTTTTTCAACTATTCTTTTTTTTTTTTTTTTTTTTTTACAGTGTTGTAGCTATCTACTTTTTAATATAGCTGAAAAACTGGGCATGCACTGTTTTTGATATTCCCTGTCACTGTACCAGATCTATTTGTTTTCATGGAACACTGAAAAGTACTCTCATGAATTATTTCCACCATAGGTCACTGAACACCCGGATATTTTCTCAGTAGCTTTATGCAGTTGTCCTCTCCAGCATCCAAAATCCTATTTCTTACATGTCATTGTAATGTGTGATAATCTCAGCCATTCTATTACTTGACCCCATGAGGACTAAAAATTCATAAATCAAACAATTAATTGGAAACAAGAATCGATATTGTAGATACTTGTGATGCATAGGTGTATGATATATATATATATATATATATATATATATATATATATATATATATATATATATATATATCATAACAGCCTCAAATCTGATTGGACGAGAGACGTTCCATGAGCACTGATGGTCTGACACATCACCATTCGGACGCCTCACTTTGTGTGTATCACTCTGCTTGTGTTCGTGCCGTTCTAAGCTTAAGTGTGTGTGGTGGTGCTGTAGTGGTTTAAGTCACATAACTGGTAAACTGGTAATCAGAAGGTTGCTGGTTTGATCCCCACAGCCACCACCATTGTGTCCTTGAGCAAGACACTTAACTCCAGGTTGCTCCGGGGGGATTGTCCCTGTAATAAGTGCTCTGTAAGTCGCTTTGGATAAAAGGATCTGCCAAATGCATACATGTAAATGTAAAGTGTAAGAGCAGTGCAAATGTGTTAAGAGCTACTGTTTGTCTTTTTTTTGTGACATTACATATGTTAGCCAGCAGGTGGTGGCAAACGATAATTTTTATGTGTATTATGAGCGAGTTAGGTGACGTGAAGTGAATCCGCGTCTGCTGTTTACACACAACAGCTCTTCATGATCGCAAGTATTACTACTACACTACTAAGATACCCAAAGATAGGAAATAGCTTTAAACGAACAACTTCATTATTACAGCTCATCACCGCTGAGAGAAATGACAGACTGATTAATTACACAATGAGTGCTGTTTAAAATGGCGGAGGACAGTGCGGTTTCTATAGTGATGGACTCTTGTGCACCGGCTACTGCGAAATAGGGAGAACTACCCCCGCTTGGATGACTATTTTTCCACAGAGAATGATGATCTTCAGAAAGCTGACAGCATCTCTGCTTTGGAGTGGCAACATGTGATTACACTCTCTCTCTCTCTCTCTCTCTCTCTCTCTCTCTCTCTCTCAGTCTCACACACACACACACACACACACACACACACCCATCCTTGTTTATCCAATAACTTGTTAGAAACAGCACAAGCCATAATACTATTTCTGACATGACATGAGCGCTTCACAGGATGCTGGATCTGCTGAAGTTGTGTGAGGTTGGTTTATTACATCTGTTTAAATGAGATATGCGCTTATTTGCAGATGGTATATAATATCAGTTTTACTGATATTTCCCTTTTTATCATTAGTCAAGACAGTTAAAAGTTACAGGGAACTGTTGAGGAGAGAGAGGGAGAATGAAACAGATGAGCACTTTAACATAATGCGCTCAAACGCACCTGCCGCGACTCCGATATGCGAACCGTTTAAATGACACAGTGTTTCACACCAGTCTATTATTGCAGTAACACATTGGCATGTAACATCAAAACGAACCGTGACTGGTAGTTTATATGTCTCAGTCACTTCACATGCAAGCAGGTGATTTTCGGCGCCCTCGAGAACAAAATTTATCGTCCGATGCGATAATTAAAAAATCGGAATATTGTCCGATTTATCGGCCTCGGCGATATCTCGGTCGACCACAAGTTAGCACTGCAAGAAATTATTGTAATCAGTATTTTTTTAAATATAATAAAATATCTACAGTAAACGTGCCTAAAACATGGTACATTTACATGAGATGCAAAATTGTGTAAGTTTGTCTTGGCAATAGTTTTTTGTTGTGTTAAGCACAAATGGAATGAATAATAAAACAATAAATAAATAAAAAACTATATGGCTATGGGGCAATAAAAGAAGCTTACTTACCCAGGGAGAGACCATCTGACTGACATAATTTTATTGCATCTCATTTATTATTAGATTAATTGTAATAATTGTCCCTGTAATAAGTGCACTGTAAGTCGCTTTGGATAAAAGCATCTGCCAAATGCATAAATGTCCAAAGGTCTAGACTCCTACTGTATGTCAACAATGTCTAATTTCGTTCTGTTTGTAGGAGAAATGAAGTTGATTCTTTAAACATACTGTAACTGAGAACTCCATTAAGTTTCTTGAGCTATAAAGAGCAACCTCTGAGCAATCAAATCTTCTTCTATAGTTGAATGAGAGCGAGAGCGACCTGGGTAACATTAGTACCTTTCACATCGTTCTAATTATGATTAAGACACAATCTGGCAGCTGATGAGGTGTGATCAATAACAGTCCGTCAAGTAGTTTCCCATACCATTTTTTTGATCCGATCACCTGTGATGTATTCAAAATCCAGAGTGAAAGGGAAGGAGGGGAGGTTAAATATTCTAGATTTCTGCACGCTGTAAATTGCTCTTTGTCAGGGAAATGTAAATCGACATGGCAGATTGATGGAGGTGCACTGGCAGGCTGCACTTTTATTTGACGCTCAGGCAAAATGCTGTGCTGAGGTCTACTTACAATGCAGCCTGATATCATTAAAATTCTGCGACTGTGGTGAATTTTTAGCAAAATGAAAGTACATGATTCCTTTAATGTATCAGGACAGCTACCTGCTGAAATGTCCACTGAGTGGCACTATAAGCGAGTTAAATATTCTCCAAAACAGATTAGGTTTTTTAACCTCCTCAGACCCCTGCGTGACTGCTGTGTGCATTTTCCATTTCCCTTTTTTGATTTATAACTAGCAGCACCTAATAAACCATTTTGAGGGAATACAGTCCTGTTGTCCACATATGTGGACTTCATGGATTAATTTTTAAAGAGCTATTTTAAACGAAACTAGAGACGCTACTCTTTACAATTAAAAACTTTTTAATTAGTTTCAATACCAGAGGCACTTTTTTAAGTTCTTCATGGAAATCGAAATCATGATGCTGTTGTGTCACGTGAGCTTAACCCTTAAATGACAGTGTGGCGTCTTGTGAACAGTATTCAGTTGGTTTTAAATCATTTAGATTATGCACTGCGTAAATTGAACCCAAAATATAACGTCCACATATGTGGACAGGGGTCGCATGAGGTTAAAGTTAACAAAACTGACTCCCTATCCTAAACTGTATACCTAAACCTAACCGATACTGTCATAAAAAAGCAAATGTGAGATGAAAAATGCTATTTCAATTTCTGATGCTTCTATGATGCTTTTGACTAACTTCAGCATAACAGTGATACTCTGCTCCTGACATTAGTGTGACCCTGAGAGTTTGTTGTTCTCATCTAAGCAGGGATAGTGGTGTTGATTTTTTCCGTCCCATGTGTGTGTGTAAAAGCGCTCTGTGGTCTCATACCCATCTGTTGGACACAGATCATTTGGATGTGATAGAGATACCTTCCAAAACAAACCCGGTATGCTCTTAGAGAGAGAGAGAGAGCTGGTGGTAAACAGCAGAGCAACATGACAGCTTCACTCTCACTATCGATAAATCCTCCCGGCTTTGCCAGACACCTGCACACACCTGTAGGCAAAGAACAGAGAGAGGGATAGAGAGAGTGAGTGAGAGCGAGCGCAAGTTGTCTCATGACCCTGTAATAGCAGATGACCCAGAACCGGTATAGCAGTGAACTAGTGGGTACTGAGTGAAAATCATAACCAACCTTCAAATCCAGCCCACGCTTTATAAACTCTCCATGCACTGTTCCACCACAGATGGTTTAGAATGGAATACGACTGCAGTCTCCAGTCAGCCTTTATCCCTCTCTGAGACTTGATTAGCCTGATTAGGGGCCGGGTGTGTAGCATCACGACCTGGACCCGCTGGGTCTCACCCGCCCCTGGCAGCGGTTCTCCCGCTCCAGGCGGTCGACCAGGAGCCCCTCCCTGCTTGTGGTCGGCGGTCTCATACTTTGCCGTATTTCAGCAGCTGGTAGGGGTCTCCTCAAACCCTGGCAGTGGCCCTGACCACTCCAGGCGGTCGTTAGGAGCCCCTTCTCCCTTCATGGTCGGCAGCCGTTCGTCCTCTCTCAGGCGGCCGGTCTCCTCCGTCGTCCGGCGGATGACCGCAGCTGCTCCGTTGGGGTGGATGGTAGTGGCGAGGACTCTACTACGGCGCATCCCTCCTCATTCCCGGATTTCGGCACCAGTGAAAAGGGAAATGGAAAGGAGGAGGCGAGAACCGGCTTGACAAAATAAATTATATTTTAATATGGAACTTAAACAAAAAGACAAACACACAAAGGTGTCAGGCAGCTGCCCGTAAATCTCTCTCTCTGTCCGACTGCGGTCTCCAGTCGGCCTTTATCCCTCTCTGAGGCTCGATTAGCCTGATTAGGGGCTGGGTGTGTAGCATCACGACCCAGTCCTGTTATCCGCCCTGTCACAAAGGTTAATGCTTTATTAAGTTTTATATCAACAAAACCGACATCCCTACCCTAAACCTTAAACGTAAACCTAATCGATAGTGTCATAAAAAGCAAATGTGAGATGAAAAACACAAATGTAAAAGCAATTATTTTGTGGTGCTTCTATGATACTTTCGGCTCATATGTCGACTGACATGTCACATCTTATGTGCTTCAGGACTCCAATCCCTGACATTTGCTTTGCAAGTGCAACGCTGTCAGTTGGTTATGTAATGCAAATGTTAAAATGTATCACATTACAAGTCATGCACTATAGTGTAAAAGTGTTTAAATTGGGTGAGGAGCAGAGCGAAAAAGTAAATGTTTATGAACTGATAATCTGCCATTTTACTTGTGATTTGTGTGAAAGTGAATAAAAGTAATTGTTGTTGTAGCACCTCTACTGTTCATTTCACCAGGAAACTGCCGCAATATGTACAACTAGCCACATACAAATAATTTAGCAAAAATGTAGGTATATAAATGAGATTGGGGTTCTGTTGGGAAAACATTTTAGGATATTTTGTTATTTCCCTATTTATAGGACCTGTACTTCCACTAGACAATAGCTAGCCATGTGCCAAAACAGCTGCTAAGTTGAATGAGGTTTAAAAAGACTTTGGTTCCAAAGACAATTCCCTCATCATAATATATACAATATTGTTGTATTGTATTGTTCTCAAATTTGAAAATAAATACTATACTGTATATACAATAAAAGTTATACTGTATTAACATATATGATGTACTGTCGTGTTGAGCTAAAATCTTACAGGACGGTTGAAGGAGCTTTCAGATTTTTGCAAGACCTGTACTGTTTTTATTTATTTATTTCTATTTAATTTTTTTTCCCCATTTTTCTCCCCAATTTTGGAATGCCCAATACTTAGTAGGTCTTCGTGGTGGCGCAGTTACTCACGTCAATCTGGGTGGCGAAGGACATGTCTCAGTTGCCTACGCTTCTGAGACAGTCAATCAGTACATCTTATCAAGTGGCTCATTGTGTATGACACCGTGGAGACTCAAAGCATGTGGAGGCTCATGCTACTCTCCACGATCCACGCACAACTTACCATGTGCCCCATTGAGAGCGAGAACCACTAATCACCACCACGAGGAGGTTACCCCATGTGACTCTACCCTTCCTAGCAAACAGGCCAATTTGGATGCTTAGGAGACCTGGCTGGAGTCACTCAGCACACCCTGGATTCAAACTCATGAATCCAGGGGTGGCAGTCAGTGTCAATACTCGGTGAGCTACCCAGGCCGCGACCTGTACTGTTAAACAATAAAATGCTTCCCATGTTATCCTCCAAAAACAATAAACTGAGATTTGACAAATGACATATGCACTCCTCAATAAGCTTTTTATCTTTCTGAGTATTTAATTTCACTTTTTGTATGTTTCAAAAGATCCACGAACCAATTGATGTTGAGAAATTGGTGCACACGGTGTGGTGACACATAATTGAAAACTCTCCTTGATTTCAGTGTCTGAGGTTCACGCACTGCACATTTCACAGAGAAACCACAGATCTCGCAAACAACGTTTGAATTATTTACGCGGCGCTTCATGGAGCCTGTTGATTATAAGACAAAGGCGTATTTGGCAAACATGAGAAAATCCGCTCACTGTTGCAGTTTTTTCCACTTTGGCTGTTCTCTCGAGAACAAACAGTGAGTGCTAAGATTGTGAAGGCATTATTATTTATTTCAAAATCTGGTGCTGAACTTTCTGAGACATTGTGTGATTTTCACTTCCTCTGTGTCTTACTGCCAGCCTTATATAATCCCAGTGGCCATTGTAATTGAGACTCAAGAGGGCCATTCATTGCATTTCCACATTATTAACACATCACAATGAATTTGCTCCTACCTGTGTTTTCCTAGTATGCAGAAAACAGCAAAAAGCCCAAGAAAACCTGTTCTGCTTAGAGTAATAGAATAGTGTACTATTAAACAGTTCGTATAGAAAAGCAAAAGAGAGATAGTTTGCAATCATATTATGGTGTGAAATGTTATATGTTTATTAAAAAAGTCAAGGCCTCCGAGCCATTTTAAAGGCCTTTCTTACAACCAGACAAAAATGTTCAGAAAAGTAGTTTGTTGAAAGCTGTAAAGTGCTGTCTCTTGCCAGCTCACTATTCAAAGCCTCAAAGAATGAAATAGACGGTTTTTAAAGCTTCTTTGATTCACGGTTATGGCTTGCAGGAAATTATAAACACAGGTTTCAAGGTTTGAGACCAGTGTCTGTGGTTGAAATCTCTGATATACTGTGTGTGTGTGTGTGTGTGTATGTATATATATATATATATATATACACACACACACAACAGTTAGTTCATGCCAAAGTAGAAAGCATGCCAGTATTCATTTTCCAGTTCTAATTAAGTTACAAATTCAACTTGACCTGTTTTCTTGTTGTTAATGTGTGTTGTGACCTTGGAAATTTGCAGCAATTGTTTAGCCACACTTTAATTCACACCACTGTGCTCTTTGCTGTGTTTTGCGCTGCGTTTGCCCTCCGGAGGCCCCAGAATGATGAGATCCCAAGCTGTGCCTTCTCTTCATCAGAATAGCAATGTCTCGACGCATTGCCACAGTTCATCAGAGATGGTGACTGAAATTCAGCAGGACAGTGGTGCACAAAACTGGTTAAAGTCATTTAAAATGTTCTTCTGCAATCTGAAGAACGCTTGGAATCAATCATACAACAAACCTTGGGATGCGATAAAAGAGAGTATATGATGTTGTCACATTGGCATACTATAACTTTAAAAATCAATCTGAAATGGCCTGCTATTTTGTTTTGATATGCTGCAGAATTTTTTTTACAACTTAACTGATGCCAGGTCACAAAAACACAACATTTAAGATCATTAAAGCTTATTTTAAAGATTTCTTCAAGCCCCTGTTGCGATAAAGAGCCTCTGGAGTCATTTTGATAGTTTACATTTCCACAGCACATGTTACAGAAACACAATTCTTTGCTCTCCTGAGTCAAAAAATACTGTTAGAATTTAAAGTCAATCCTAATGGGAATTTCCACACAAACACACACATGCATACACAAACACATACACAAAAAACACACACACACACACACACACACACACACACACACACACACACACACACACACACACACAAATACACAAAACACACATACATAAACAGACACACACACACACACACACACACACACACACACACACACACACACACGCATACACAAGCACGCACACACACCAGAATACACACACATACATACACATACATACACACACACACACACACACACACACACACACACACACACACACACACACACACACACACACACACACACACACAAAACACACACATACATACACATACACACAAATACACAACACACACACACAACAGTTTTTTTTCAATTGTTTACACGCAATTTTGAAAACCGGGTTCTTTTTTTCAAAATATAAGCACAATTATCCAAACACCACACTCAATTTGCATAATTCCTAGATTGTTTGCAAAATGACATACGTCTGTCAAAAAAAACACACTTCAGTCAAAACATATACACATATTTGTGAAAAGGCTATTAGTTTTTATTTAACCAACACAGTCCTCAATGATCAGACACTATTGCAGCCAGTTTCACACTGCTGTGATAAATAAAAAACACATTTGTAAAAAACGAATTTTAGGAAATAGCATGTGCTAGATTTTTGGCCAGACATTGTTATGTAAGGGATAATTTAGATTGGATAAAAAATTGTGACAAACCCACAACATTCTTCATGATTAGTTTGAGATATAGGGAGAATGTACACAAATAGGCCTACTATAAACTGACCATGCACTGCACAACACTGATGCTGCTGACTGAATATTTCAAGTATTTATTTCAATACTTACAATATTTCTTACCATAATCAGTTACAGTAATCAACCTACAATGATATCAATGAAACATAAAATCTGTAGACAAATAAAAATTACTGCATGAATTACAGTACATACACTTTGACTCTGAAGAAAAGTAAAGTAAACAGAAATTACAGAAAACAACTGTAAAACCAACAAGAATACTGTAACTATTCATCTCTCCGTCTGGCTGGATCAGGCCATAAGATTTCATCCACATCACAGGCTATGTCTTCATTGGCAAGGCACCGTTGGAAGAATCGCCTTGTGTGACGAATCCACCCCTGCACAGAAGCTGCTTCAATAAGATCACAGGCCTGCTCCATGGCCTGAATGAGGAGCAAGCGGTCATAGGGCCGCAGGTCGTATACCTTCCACCGCCACGCTGAAAAAAACTCTTCTATAGGATTCAGGAAGGGGAGTATGGGGGAAGGTATAAGACTTCAAAATCAGGGTGATCATGGAACCAATTCTGGACCAGAGCAGCCTGATGGAATGAGACATTGTCCCAAGCGACAATGTACCGCATCTGGTCCACTTGGTGTAATGCTGTGACAATCTCATGCAATCGGTCAAGAAATGCAAGAATTAGATTTGCATTATAGGGTCCCAGATTTGCATGGTGGTGGAGGACCCCATTTTGTGTGATAGCAGCGCAAATGGTGATGTTACCCCCTCGCTGCCCTGGCACATTGGTGATTGCCCTGTGTCCAATTACATTTCTCCCTCTTCTTCTTGTTTTCGCAAGGTTAAATCCAGCCTCATCCACATATATAAATTCATGTTGAATTTCTGCTGCATCCATTTGCAAGACTCTCTGAAACACATTAAAGACAATAAGATGCTATTCAATATCTATTGCACAGTATTTTTTTTTTGTGACAGAACATTATGAGCAGTGCACAATACCACACCATAGTAAGATGAACAATACATACCTCCACATACTCATTGCGCAGATGTTTCACTCTCTCTGAATTTCTGTCAAATGGTACCCGATACAGTTGCTTCATGTATATTTGATTTTTCTTTAGGATTCGACCTAATGTTGACAGAGACTCGTTGGATGTTATTTAAAATATTGTCATCATTGATGATATTGGCTTGGATTTCTCGCAGCCTGATACAATTATTGGCCAAAACCATGTTCACAATGGCAGCCTCTTGTGCACGAGTGAACATAGGGCCCCTTCCACCTTGGTGTCCTCAACCCTATGTAAATTTTTTTATATATATATATATATATATATGCAGCCTACTGTCAAATGTCACAGTAAACATTATTAAGTATTAAGTAAACATGACAAGTAAAGCAAGCTTCAGTTTCAATGTACTGTGTGGTTAGCTTACCTGTTTTCTCTATGAAATGTCCGAATTACTGACGCAACAGTATTTCTGCTGAGATTTGGTTGAACTCTTTGTCCAGCTTCCATCAGTGTCAGTCCATGGTTGATAACATGGTCAATAAGTGTTGCACGGATTTCTCGAGTCAAATTTGGTCCTCGTCTTCTTTGTTCAGGTTCTATCAACCCTTCAAGTCCTTCTCTACCTCTTCCTCTATCTACTTCTCTTCCTCAATCTCCTTCTCTTCCTCTATCTCCTTCTCCTCTTCCTCTACCTCCTCCTTCTCTTCTTCTACCAAGGCCTCTTCCTCTATCTCCTTCTCTTCCTCTATCTCCTTCTCTTCCTCTATCTCCTTCTCCTCTTCCTCTACCTCCTCCTTCTCTTCTTCTACAAGGCCTCTTCCTCTATCTCCTTCTCTTCCTCTATCTCCTTCTCTTCCTCTACCTACTTCTTCTCCTCTTCCTCTACCACCTCCTCCTCTTCTTCTACAAGGCCTCTTCCTCTATCTCCTTCTCTTCCTCTATCTCCTTCTCTTCCTCTACCTCCTCCTTCTCTTCTTCTACAAGGCCTCTTCCTCTATCTCCTTCTCTTCCTCTATCTCCTTCTCCTCTTCCTCTACCTCCTCCTTCTCTTCTTCTACAAGGCCTCTTCCTCTATCTCCTTCTCCTCTTCCTCTACCTACTTCTTCTCCTCTTCCTCTACCTCCTCCTTCTCTTCTTCTACAAGGCCTCTTCCTCTATCTCCTTCTCTTCCTCTATCTCCTCCTCTTCCTCTACCTCCTCCTTCTCTTCTTCTACAAGGCCTCTTCCTCTATCTCCTTCTCTTCCTCTATCTCCTTCTCCTCTTCCTCTACCTACTTCTTCTCCTCTTCCTCTACCGCCTTCATCTCCTCTTTGAGCTCCCCCTCTCATTCTCACTCTTCTTCTTCTTCTAACTCCTTCCATTTTTGTTGAAGACAGGTGTACTCACCTGCTGCCTTTTATAGCACAACTGAGTGCTGCGTTTTCAAATTAGCACATGTTTGCTTCCACACCTGGTGGTTGTGATTATCCAATTTGTTCATTAGTGTGGTCATTGGCAATCCAGTGCTTTGTAATGACAAGGAAGTAACCTCACAATCCTTATCTGTGTCTAAGGTGTGAAAATGTGTTTAGAGTTTTACAAATCACTGTGTGTAATGTTTTGCAAAAAGAGTGAAGCAGACATTGTGTGTAATGTTGTGCAAATCTGTGGAGGTGTTTTGCTCATTGGAGTAGAATTTTGCAAATTGTGTGGAAATTTTTATTTTAGTGTGTAAACAATCGTAAAAAACTGTAATTATATTCCTTTAAAGGAATATTAGAATCATGTAATTATTTACTCACTCTCATGCTGTTCCCAATCCATATGACCATCTTTCTAGCAAGGAACACAAATAGAAAAAGTTTGATTTTGATTTTCAGTCCAGTAGCAAGACTTTATTCCAATACAATACAAAAAGAGTTCTGATGACGATAACAATATCCAATAGCAATCCAAGATTCAATAATATGAAAAGAATCAAATAGAAATGTCAATTTATTCAATACAATCTTATTTGATTCTTATTTGATTCCATTAGAATAATATAGGATTGGAAGCAAATCTAAAACATGTACATGTTACTTTAGGATTTGTGACTTGAGTTGGCTTATTATGTAGGGAATACTTCAAATAGACCAAAGTAAAAAGCTCCATAGAGTGTTTACCTTGGAACAATTCGTTACTGTTTTTTGTTTTTTAAACAGGATCATATTATCACTGTGTTGTGTGTTTGATTTTATAATTCATTAAACAAAGCTTGATCTATTTATTGGCATCCAGCTGGCACATGTAAACAATTATTCATGCCTATATTCAGAATCGTACAAATTACGGTTTGACTCTTGTAGAAGTATAAAAGACTTCCAAGTCTTGCCATTCGCTGCCTGAGATCAAATGGCGAGCTGTTCGCGTAATCAAAGGAGCTCTACATTTGGCTGTCATTTTGTGGTGCATTAAAACATTCCCTCTCCGTTGGGTTTTGAACGATTCAGAATGACAGGATGCAGAACTTCAAAATTGATATTGGACTGTTGTAAATGTAGTTTTTAATAATGCACTTCATGTTTTCTCTTTGAATTACCTATTAATGTGTTATCATACACTACACATGGATTATTTCCAGAAGCATTAGATAATACTAATAATCAAAGTTAATAATGTTTATAATAATTCATATTTCATTGTGTTTAACGTTACTATATTTAAATGATACAAATAATTGGCAACGGAATCTTCTAAACCTCCTGTTTATTATTATTACACTTAATGTCAGTATTTATTCTTATAAAGTTACATAAGTTTCTTAATTAATAAAGTAATAAAGTAATAACATTTTGTGGTGGACAGTTGTGATTCTGTTGTTATGGCCTAATTATAATCTGTTTTAATGGTTGTGTTAATTGCTCTGACAGTGTTTTGCTGTGTATAAAATATGTCTTTGCAGTTTTAGATTGTTTACCTTCTCTACATATCAGGGAATAAATAGGCATAATTAGTTAAATAATGATGTACCGGTAATTATTTGTTTTGTTGCAAAACATACTGTATGTCTGTAAAATAATTGTTCATACGGACGTCTGTAATGATTACTGTCTATTCGCACAGGATAAGCAATGTCTGCAGAAATTGCCAAGATGGCCACGTCTTCGTCATTTATGAGTTGTTGCCATGTCGATGCCCTGTGCATCGTACGTAAACAAGTTGCAACATCGTTTCTCATGGCAAGACAGCATGGCGACATATTCTGAAACTGTGCACTGTCTGTGGGAGGTACCATATTAAATGGTAAATGGTCTGCACTTATATAGTGCCTTTTTAAGCCTTAACGGTATTCAAAGCGCTTTACACTGTGTCTCATTCACCCATACACACACTTTCACACACCAATGGCGGCAGAGCTGCTATGTAAGGTGCTAGCCTGCCATTGGGAGCAACTTGGGGTTCAGTGTCTTATTATATATTACACATATTAATGTGTTATACCTTTACAATAGTGACAATAGTTCTAATAACTAGGGTATTTTGGTGGAAAATATGGTTACCATTACTTTAAGGGCAATTAGGTTATTAAATATTCAAAATATGGGTCCATGGGAAATGCATATGCTAGGCTAGGCTACCTACTGCAGAATAAATCTGGTTTAATGTTGCCACATGCCTTATACCTTGTCTATACAGGACACAAGCAGTGTCCCAATGGCTTGAGGATGTCTACACTGGATGCATCAAAGAGAACATTCTAAAAAGTCTCTCATCGGCCATTTGTCTTGTTGGGAGGTGTAGCGCCAGTGCGTGCAGCGTGAAATAAAGCAGGGTTTCTACACTTTGATTGACTCCAATCAAAGTCTAGGAACATCTCAAAGATGATCCAGAGAAATGGGATGCACCTAAGCTAAATTTCAAGTGTCATAGCAGGGTCTGAATACTTATGTCAATGTGATATTAAAGAAGCAGGTGAGAACGGCAGTAAAGTTGTTTACATGCAACAAAAAATGGGTGTAATGGGCAAGACTCTACCTGTGTTCTTGGGTTTATGCTTAAACCATTCATGGACTATACCTCGATAAAAGAAAACTGTTTAAGGTGTTTAAATGACCACACACATGTGGTTTATTAAGCAGAATCCACGTAAGAATGTGCATGTAAACATGCTTATAATTTACTTCCTCATTCCATTTACATGTATGCATTTGGCAGATGCTTTTATCCAAAGTGACTTACAGTGCAATTATTACAGGGACAATCCCCCCGGAACAACCTGGAGTTAAGTGTCTTGCTCAAGGGCACAATGGTGGTGGCCATGGGGTTCGAACCAGCAACCTTCTGATTACCAGCCCTGTGCTTTAGCCACTACGCCACCACCACTCCAAACACAAAAATGTGAAAACGGCTCATTCTTGAATTCAGAATTTTGCTACTGCAATGTATTCACCATACTTTTTTATCAATGATAGTTCAGGAGGTCTGTATGCTAGCGAGTGCACTGATAACAAGCTTTGATGTTGCAAATCAACTGTCAGATCAAAGTGTTGACTCGCAGACCCACAAGGGTTTGGCAGCCGCAGTCTCCAACCTCCCTGTTTTCAGAGACCAATTAACACCTGCCTTCACCTAATTGCCTGATGCTCTCCACACAGCAAAAATGCTTAGCAGGTGATTAGCGATGCAAAATAGGTTCTTGGGAAGCAAGCCATCCAAAGCCTGCGTTTAAAAACAGCCAATCATTCGGGAGACTGTTCCCCAGGTAAGGCTCTCTGCGAGGTCAGGATGAAGCCTGCCAAGTGAATTTGGAGACTGTGAGCGTTGCTGAATTAAGATGCAAAGAAACGTTCCTCATCAGTGCAGTCCAGTGTGGACTTTTGGATGTTCTGAGTGCTGTCAACTAACACATTTTCCAAACAGTAGGTATCATGTACTGTACATTGAATGGCTTGTAACATTCTCTGCTGGAAATGTTGCTCTTCATTGCTCCTTATACAGCACTTTTCATCGAATTTAAAGCAATGCCATGTCGAGATCTGAGTGTGTTTGAAAATTTGTGAACTTTTATCAGTCAAATCACTGATTATAATATAGTTATTATACTATGATATGTCTTATTGGGGTTACCTTATTTTGACAGCACTTAGATTAACTCATTAACTCATTCTGGAGAATGAAAATGTGAATGGTGCAGTCTGTGCAAATCGAATTGGCATGATGCTAGGGTGTTGTGGGTGTTGTTAGGGGGTTGCTAAGTGGTTGTTAGGGTGTTCTGGGTAGGTACTAGGTGGTTGCTTACTGGCCCAAGTCAAAAGAGCCCACCTCCAAGTCTTTGATATTCTTGTCTCTAGATATGGCTTGACTCCCTCCTTCAGCGTACATGAGAGTTTTATTATTCCCCAGGTAAAAATCGTTTGCTTGATTGCTTGGAAACATGAGACAGAAACAGATATCATGCATGTTTGTAGCACAAAAATTTTGGAATTCGAACGGAGTCCTTCCCCAGTAAGTAGAATAAGGGTCATCTGAACTGATAACAATGAGAAATATTTTAAATATCTAGTTTTAAACACGTATCAAGCTAATAGAAATGTAATCTTTGTGTCAATGCTGCTTTCATAAAAAAAAATCAATATTTAACGCATTAAAAATAAAAAAAACACACACACATATATATGTATTGATTACTTTTTTGTAATTAAATTTTTTTATTGATTCAAAGAAAATAACACAACAGAGAAAAACACAACACATACACACTGAATCAACATTTAACTCATTAGTATCCCTCCCCAAATATCAACCCCACCCAACCCCAAAGAACACCCCTGTGGTCACATAAAATAATACACACACACACACACACACACACACACACACACACACACACACACACACACACACACACACACACAAAATATATAAAATACGATATAAAATAAACATGCATAATTAAACTAAACTTCTCTCTCCTCATCCCTTTCCTGAGAGTCCCCCAAAACTACCAAATACCTACCCCACTTCCTGAAAAACAAGTCCCCAAACCCCAGCCTTCTACCTGCCATCTCCTCAAAAGCTGCCACCCTCCCCATCTCCACACACCACTCCGGAAATGATGGCGCTCTGTCCGACTTCCAACATCTTAAAATAATTTGTCTGCCAATCATCATACTAGTCAGAACCAAATTTTTTTAATATATTTGTCCCCCAAATGTATGACTGCCCAAAATACAATGTCTGGTGCAATGTACATTTTCCCTAACCTTTTAACCAAAAATCTTGGATCTTAACACCCCCCCAAAAGACACGGGTTGTGTCTCTAACTACAGATTGGCATTGCCAGCAGGTGGGTTTGTCTTTAAAACCAAGCCTATATAATCTAGAGGCAGTCCAATAAACTCTATGTAAAATCTTAAATTGCATAAGGCAAACCCTTGAATCTCTAGATGCAGACTTGACATGTTTTTAGAATCCTAGTCCACACTCCTTCCTCCAATACCAAGTTCAAACCTTTCTCTCATAATCTCTTGATAGAAGTTAAAGCTCCATCCCCCAGACTCTGAATTAGTAGGGAGTAATACACTGATGCCTCATGACCTTTCCAAAAGCAGAAATCCCTCTCCCTAAGAATCTGCCACTTTATGGGTGTGTTTGCTACTTTAAAAACAGTACATAGCAGGTGGCGTAGCTGTAAATACCTATAAAACTAATCCCTGAACAATCCACTCTCATACAGATCACCAGGTGTAGTAACCCCCCTCACAATCCACTCTGATCAACAAAGAGGGGACTTGTTGATACATCATTTAGGGTTCACCCATATGCTTGAGGCAACATTTAAATAAATGTCCGAATTAAATACTCTGGCCACTCTTGTCCAAATAATGTGCAAATGTGAGATAATGGGGTGTGACTTAACTTCTCTGGTTAGTTTGATAGAAAGGATTTGGAGTGGCGAAATAGGGGCAATGATTTCCTGTCCAATACGAAACCAGGGAGGGGCTCTCTCAAGTGGAAGTGACCAATAAGCCAATTGTCTGAGACTGAATGCATGATAATAAAACAAAATCTTGGGTAGGCCTAGCCCACCTTTGTCAATCGGCCTATGTAACTTGTTGAAGTGTAATCTGGGACGTTTATCGTTCCAAATAAACGACTTCGCTATGCTATCAAATTGCTTGAAATAAGAGAGGGGGACATCTATAGGGAGAGATTGTAAGCTCGCTCGATTTACAGCTTATGGCCTGTTATCTATCTATCTACCTACATTTTGTTCAGGTCAAATAATATAATATAATTCAGAATCTGAATAATATTATATTATTTGACCTGAACAAATCTAAATATTTAAAACATTTAAAACTTGAAAATGTAAAATATTATTTTAAAAAGCTTAGTTACACCACTTAGACAGTTTGATATGCCCCAGATAAAATATTAAAATGACTTTGAAATGAGAAATTGAAAACATGTTCATTATAGTAGAGGTGTATTCAAAAAATGGTTTGTGTGATTTTAATACATTTGTATTACCTAATAGATCTTTACAAAAGAGTGTCACATCATTGATCCATATAGAGCCCTGCATTCATCAAAGTGTTTATCAGCAGTTACTGGTAGTGTATCACAAGCAGCTAAATGATACATTATGAATGTTGCATGCCAGTTACTTAGCAATTTAAGGACGAGAACATACAGTTCTGCTTTTAGTTTACATTTGCTCATAGATCTGGAGTATGACATGCTATAAACACATACTCAACTAAACAACCTTGGCCTGACAGTTGAGCCGCTTCATCGATCTCTGCATTGCAAACACTTCCTTTTCAATGGCCAAGTTAAAGTGGTCATGTGACTGTGTAAAAATAGTGGTGAAAGGCAGTTGGCTGATGATTACACTTCCAAAGGATTTCAAGTGGCCAAATCCACAGATGCAAATCCAATCGCTGAATATAATCATTTTCACAACGAGCTCTATCTTTCAATCAGACTTCTCCAGACTGCCATTTGTGCCATTTGCATATGAGAGGTGATTGTTTATTGCATGGAGAATGAATTCTATTTCTGATCCTTCGTTTCATAAAGCTAATTTCTCTCCACAGAAAATATGTCAGTCTGCAAAATTACGGCTCAAAAATTCAGGCCTATGTTTGAATCGGAGGATTAAAATCTAAATGAAAAATGCAAACCAATTGTTTACCGTCCAATGAAATGGAATAGTAATGTTTGGATTCCACTGAGAGATTTTCTTCTCAATGTGGGATTTAGTTCATTTTAATCCTCATGAAGTCCACTGCTGGAGAGCTTTATTCAGAATCTTTCCAGTCTGGACAATAGATATGACAAAAACGTAGCTTTTTCCTCAGTGTCAATACATACAGTATATGGATGATTCTTTAATTAGCGGCACTTTTGTCTACTTGAAATCTTGAAAATGAATCTTAAACCATTTATCTCCTTGAATAAAGACGAGGGGCCTCATGTATAAAAATGTATTCCATCCTAAAACTTTAAATACACACACAAGTTTTCAGATTTATTTATTTAGATATTTATTTATTTATTATCCCCTTTTCTCCCCAATTTGGAATGCCCAGTTCCCACTTCATAGTAGGTCCTCATGTGGCACGGTTGCTCACCTCAATCCGGGTGGCGGAGGACAAGTATCAGTTCCAATTCTGAGACCATCAATCCTCGCATATTATCATGTGACTCGCTGTGTATGACACTGCGGAGACTCACAGCATGTGGAGTCTCATGCTACTCTCTGTGATCCACGCACATCTTACCACACACCCCATTGAGAGCGAGAACCACTAATCGCAACCACAAGGAGGTAACCCCATGTGACTCTACCCTCCCTAGCAACCGGGCCAATTTGGTTGCATATCAGACCTGGCTGGAGTCACTCAGCACACCCTGGATTCAAACTCACGACTCCAGGGGTGGTAGTCAGCATCAACACTAGCTGAGCTACCCAGACCCCCAAGTTTTCAGATTTATAAAATTGTGCATGTAAAAAACAAGTGCAAAGGTCACTTTTTACAATTTAAATAAGATTGTACTTTGACTTGTTTTAGAGTGAAGATTTCTAAACATCCTTTAAACAAGATCAATTTAGACCTACCTGAGAAACATTATTATATAAGATATTAATACATGTTTTCAGAAAATATATCTTGAATTTAAGCTAAGTCTATTATTCTTCCCCGATTGGCATATTATTATTGTAAGCATAATTCTAATCTAGATTTTAGGGACTAAAACTGTTCAAGGAACAAAAACTGAAAACAAACTAAATTTCTTTGCAGAATGTACCTAAAAACTGGAATCAAGTAACTGTATAATAACGTTATTATAACGATCTGACCTTTTTTTTTTTTTCTTTTTTTTTCTAGAAACAAATTGTTTATTATATTAAAATTTCTGAATTACCCCACTTTGTTTTAAATTTTATTTTAATTGTGTTTGGGTATATATTTAATATTAAGGATACATTTATTGAAAATCAATCTCAAATATTTATGTGGCTCATGGACTGGTGGTGGCGTAGGGGTCTAAGCACAGAACTGTTAATCAGAAGGTTGCTGGTTCAATCCCTACAGCCACCACCATTGTGTCCTTGAGCAAGGCACTTAACTCCAGGTTTCTCCAGGGGGGATTGTCCCTGTAATAAGTGCACTGTAAGTCGCTTTGGATAAAAGCATCTGCCAAATGCATAAATGTAAATTTATGTCTTGTTTTTTCAGACCAGGATACTTATTTCTCTTACGAGATCTGACAACCCTACAACTGGTATATCACCCACCCTTAACACAAATTATTACACTGAGTCATTTTAAAAATAAATAAATTGATTAATTTATTTAATTTTATTGACTGTTTAACATTTGAAAAGGAGTCTACGGAACAACAGAGCTGGAACAAAAAAAAAAAAAAAAAAGTTTCTGCACAGAATGAACTGAAAAAATAAATACAAATAAAAATAACCCCTGGTAATGGATTACATGTACCATACACTTCCAGTCAAAAGTTTTGAAACACTTTCAAACTGTGGAATAACATAAATGGAAATATGGGAATTATGTTGTGGATAAACAAAATCCAAAATAAATCAAAACTGCATTATATTTTAGCATCTTCAAAGTAGTCTCCCTTTGCCTAGAATTTGCTGACATGTACTCTTGACATTTTCTCAACCAACTTCTGCAGGTATCACCCTGGGATGATTTTAAAACAGTATTGAATGAGTTCCCATCTATGTTGGGCACTTATTAGCTCCTTTTCTTTATTATTTGGTCCATGTCATCAATTGTTCTAGCCATCTAGCCATCATTGGATGATATATTGTGTATATATATCTGTCTGTTGTGATTTGACAGTTTGATTGAAACCATTGAAGGCTACATACAGAGAAATTGCATAATAATCGTCGCCAGTTCTAATCCTTCAGTTTGCACTGTTGCAAATACAATTCATTTTCATACAGTAACCTGCAAACTCATCAAAATCACTGTTCATTCTTGAAGTACAAAAACCTTTGGAACTATTGTGTGTATGGTGACAACAACATCAACGTTCATCTAGGTTTATCTAAAATAACACCATCCAAAACAGTCAGAAACCTAGGGGTAACCATCGACAACCAACTCAGCTTCACCAACCATACCTAAAAAAACAATGCAATCATGTCGATTTTCACTCTACAACAATAGGAAGATAGGACGTTTCCCCAGTGAACATGCCACACAATTCCTTGTTCTGTCTCTTGTCATATCTAGACCGGACTACTGTAATGCTCTTTTAGCCGGCCTTCCTGCATGCAGAACTAAACCTCTGCAAACGATCCACAATGCAGCATCATGGCTGGTCTTAAACTAACAACTTCTGGTCTTCAAGAGAGTGCATGTTACACCATTCCTTGCTCTCTACACTGGATGTGGGTTGCTGCACGTACCAAGTTCAAGTCTCTGATGGTGGCATACAGAAAATACACTGATCTAAGTTCCCAACAAAAGGCTGCGATCTGCAAATGAGTTGTGTGTTGTCGTACAAACACAAAGAGGTACCAAAACAAATTCTCTCAGAGGACTCATTAGTATGGATTAACATAAATTAGTAATAGATTAGAGTCTCATCATTGCCAGAAGGCGATGATGGCAGGGGAGAGGAGCTTACCCCTATATTAGGATGGGACCTAAACTAGTGGTGTTGGGGTGGAGGAGGGTTAAAGCAGCACATTGTATGAGCAAATGAAGACATCTGTGGGGCCTTATAAGACATAGGCTAGATCATGATTGAATGAGATGCCAGATTTGAATGAATTAATGATGTAATGCTACTTCGAGTCCTCTGCGATAACTATCGCTTAATTCTGAATTTTCGGTTTCACCGTACCTCGATGGTAGAATGACCTCCCCAACTGCTTAAGACAATATTTTTTGTTAACAACTGACCCTACATTCATACTTACAGTAATTATAATAAAAAATCTTGTTGCACTCTAATCGCTGTCTTGGCTAGCACGTTTTCAATACTATTGAAACTGTTGTATCCTTCCTCATTTTGTAATTCGCTTTGGATAAAAGCACCTGCTAAATGAATAAATGTAAATGTAAAACATGTATTAAGATTCACATCTTTGGACTGCCACCTTCTTCACATCAACACGTCTTGCCACAGCGATACCTGTGCCTTGTCCTACCTGAGACGCGCCACTTCTCGTACGGTGTATATAACCAGCAGTAATAAGTACAGTAAATGTTATATTGTATAACAATATTGTATTTTATACATACATTATATATATATATATATATATTTGAATTTTATACTTCCCAAAGCTATTATGCCAGACTAAATTAAACAGAGGGCTAACTGACAGTGAATTGGAAAGCACACAAATTAGGCTTCTAATTTAAATGTCGGCTAATGTTAATATATCGGTTGTGCCAATCGATAATCAGTGTATCAAAATTGTATGACATTCCTACTAAAAAGTGTAATCAATAAGATTGTGTACTATTTTAGTCATGTCATTTCTAATCAGTACTAGATTACATTTAAAAGTAATCTAAGCACTGATTACTTAGATCTATTTTTTAAATTAATCGTTGCCTGAATCCACTGTGATGATGTCATATTCGCGGTTAACTGTGCTTGGTTTCCTAAGCCAAGCTTGACTGAAGTTCTCCGTGGTGTTAGTTTTAACGAGTGATAGCAACCTTGCCTTAAATAATATCCAGCAGACAGATAGAGGAACAAAGACGTGCCATTGTAATTGCTGTGTTTTCAGGTGGCGCGAGCTAGCAGTCATTTAACTGCATAATTACGGTTCATAATTACACACTGATAATTCAATTATGGGAGGAGTGTAAATTATCTTACACACCATGGATTTACTTTTGGATTTACAGCTTTCCTTCCCAGAGCTTTGCCATTAGTATTGATTGAGAAGTGAGGGCCAGTCTTATTCTGTGATGAAATTAGCTTTATCATTTGTTTTTGAGAGTTGCAAATTTAGGCAGTTGCTCATCATGTGTAAGTAAGCCTTTTAGGTGTGATTATGTAAATTGTGTCTCCAATTGTAGATTACAGACCGATATGTTATTGTTCCCCCAATGGAGACTAAAGCGTTTAATGAGAAAGTATTCAATCTGGGATTTCTGTGAATCTGATTATTGCTTAAACTTTTATTGGATCCTTTATCAAAGCTCAGATGCTGGCTAATGTGTAACATTAATTAGAGATACATTTCATTAGTGTCTATGAATTGCTGGCTGAGAGGAGATAACAGAGAAGGACACAGAGTATGTGCTGGCTTAACATGGTTGGAAAAGCTAAAGAATCTTGTTTAAACAAGATCTTTAAAGTAAGAAACTCTGCAATGGAAGGAGCAGATGAGAAGTCCGTTTATTTCTACGAACTGACTCTAACTCGCCATTTATTCGCCAGAGATGGTGAAATCGTTTTCGTATGACTTGGCTCATATGAAAAGGTACAACTTTTATTTCCATAGAGACCAACTAAACAACAAACAGAAAAAATGTCTACAGCATTGAAGGTCCCAATGAGCACAGTGACCTCCATCATCCATAAATGGAAGATGTTTGGAACCACCAGGACTCTTCCTAGAGCTGGCCGCCCGGCCAAACTGAGCGTTCGGGTGAGAAGGGCCTTAGTCAGTGAGGTGACCAAGAACCCGATGGTCACTCTGACAGAGCTCCAGCATTTCTCTGTGGAGAGAGGAGAACCTTCCAGAAGAACAACCATCTCTGCTGCACTCCACCAATCAGGCCTGTATAGTAGATTGTCCAGACGGAAAGGCACATGACAGCCCTCTTGGACAGGGGCGGAGCCAGGAGTTTTTCAAAGGGGTGGCCAGGCAGGGGCAAGCCAGTCTGTGGTGGCACAGAAATGTTCGTGCAAGGTGGTGGTGGTGCTGGTGTACAATGACACCCGGGATGGAGAGGTGTGGCAACCTTGGTGTGCGCACATGTTAAGTTTGTACATTTGTACAGAGATGATTTCAACTCTAAAGAACTAAATTGTGCCAAAAAATTACTAAAGCAGCAATTGCTAGTGGGGTGGCCAATGGGGTGGTCAGGCTTCGGTCCATGGTGGCCACGGCCACCCCTGGCCACCCCCTAGCTCTGCCACTGCTCCTGGAGTTTGCCAAAAGGCACCTGAAGGACTCTCAAACCACGAGAAACAAAATTCTCTGGTCTGATGAAACAAAGATTGAACTCTTGCACCTGAAATTTGGCCAGGACACCAGGGTTACACACCTACTCTTTGGACCTCAGTTTAGTGTCTCATCAGAAGGATGGTGCTTTTTTACAGTATAGTGTCCCCATCACTATACTGGGGCATTAGGACCCCCTTCTGGACTCCCTAATACCTCTTCCAGGAGCAACCTTAGTTCTCCCATGAGGTCTCCCATCCAGGTACTGACCAGGATCAGCCCTGCTTAGCATCAGTAGGCAACCAGTCTTGAGATACAGGATGATATGGCTGCTGGCATTAAACCCAAATTAACCGTCAAAGCGGTTCCGGTAGATTTTAGTAGATAAAGTTACTCTAAAATCAGCCTGATCTCAGCTCTCTTACGTGGCTGTGGCAACATCTCTAAAAAATAAAATAATTTTGGTTCATTACAGGTTTCACTGAAGTTTTGAGGTGAAATGTCAGATCATGGTGAAATGTTACTAGTGTCCCAAAAAGATGAGGTTTAAAGGTTAATTCTCTTTGAAGTTTTAAATGAATCTCCCTACCTTAAACCTTCACCTAGCCGATAGTGTCAAAAAAGCAAATGTGAGATGAAAAATGAAAATACAGTAGTTGAAGCAGCTGCGTCATTTCATGTCGCTTATATGACACCTTCAGCTCTCGTGTCGATTCTCTTGCTTAGCGAGACTTGGACCCCAGTCTTTCGTATTTCAATCCAACGCTCTATCAGGTGTGCCACAGCGCAAATCAATCATGTTTGAATAATCTTATAAATGATGTTGATTATGTAATGCAAGCTTAAAAAAATTACTGTCTTTCAAATCATGCGTTATAGGCAAAGTGCCTATTTTCAAAGACGGTGAATGTCAACTGAGGAATAGACAAATGAGTTTGCATTGAAGTGGAGGAGCATACATTTAGAGCAGTGGGGGATAACAGTTTATAAAGTGTTAATCTACCATGTTACTCATATTTTGCGTGAAAGTGAATAAAACTCGTCGTTTTAGCACCGTTCATTGCACCAGAAAAGTGCAGCGATACGTAGAATGAGACATGCAAAACTCCTCTAGCAAAAATTTTGTTATTGAAACGTTTATACTATGAGACCAGGTTGTCGAAAATAGTCAAACAATAGCTATACCCCACTGCTCTAAATGTATGCTCCTCCACTTCAATGCAAACTCATTTGTCTATTCCTCAGTTGACATTCACCGTCTTTGAAAATCACCCTGCTGCTGCAAACCTGTTGTCAAAGCAAATTTCAAACTGCTAACACACCGCATTGGAATGACAGATGGCAGTAAAGTTCCCAATGTGTGCACATTAGCAGGGGAAAAAGCTTTGGCATTTACACTCTTCACAGCTCTATTAAGAGTCCCATGTCGCATTTTGTCCAACAGACAACATTACTGCTTGTTTTGTAAACGGAGAGTGTAAGGGCATCTCGCTCCCTCCTGGAGTAGCACAGGATGGGTGGAACAGGACATGGGGGGCAAGAGACTTTTGTACTTCTCTGCGATAGATATAAAACTAAAGGTGCAGTGCAAATACCTGCTTATCTGACCCAATGTCCTTTGCTTTCAATTGCTCTCTCAACCCTCATATCAAATTGTTTTCAGTAGGCCACAAGAGGAACCTGTTATAAAGAGGACATTTATGTAGAGGACATCTTTTTAAGTGAGTTTCACTAAGATCCTTCAAAAGGACATCCTGGGCTATTTATACTGCATTTAGACCCAAATGTTTAGGGGTGTGGTCATGACAACTTCGTCTTTTGGTTAAAAAATGGCTGACATCACAAATGAACAAATTTAAGGTAAGAATGCTTGGTTTATAATTTTACCATGGTCACACAGGAAATTTACATGTTACTTTGGAGAGTTCATGTATCATGAAATCAACCTCATTCAGATGAATTACTTACAGTACAAGTGCTGTTTCCATCAGACATTTTTGCATCAGATCAAGTGTGATCACATTTCCCTTTAGGGCTTCTGATTGAGGTGATTAAATAATAGCAAGCACAATTTGGAGGTTGCATTTTTGCTCTGAAATTTTATTTAGTCCGCTGATAGTTAAGTTTAAGGTTGGGGTTTGAGTTAGGATATATGTATGCTTAATAAAATATGCATTCCTGTTGACTGTATTAGATCATTTACAAATAAAAATTAAACTCGCTTTTGCGCAACTCTGGACATTTCACCCCGAAACTGGAGCCCACATGTGCCCATATGTTCAGAAACACTTCCAGCTTTAGCCACTGGGGGCAGGAAATAAAACTTCGGTAAACTCAGACAATTTTTTTATTTATGTATTTTTTTACTCCCCTTTTTCTCCCCAATTTGGAATGCCCAATGCGCTTTAAGTCCTTGTGGTGGCTCACCTCAATCCGGGTGGCGGAGGACGGATCTCAGTTTCCTGAGACCATCAATCTGCGCATCTTATCACGTGGCTTGTTAGCCCGTTATTGCAGAGACATAGCTCGTGTGGAGCAGGGCTGGACTGGCAATCTGGCATACCGGGCATTTTCCCGGTGGGCCGATGCACTTTGGGGCCGATCAGGGGCGGACTTGCAAATATTGCAGGATATTTGTGGGATTTTAATAAATGTGATTTATTAAATACGTGAAAATAAAAATGTATGTGTTAGCTTACATGCACACCAATATGCTGGGCCATTGACAAATTAGGTTGTCCATAGTGATAATAATTATAAATCGTGTAAAACCTGTAGGGGTCCTTTCTATTTTATTTTTGGATTTTTTTATGTCACATGTTGGTGGACCAAATTATATATTTTTTAGAAATAATAGTAAAATGTCTCGTTGTTTCCTTCTTTTTTGGCTGTCTCATTGTGTCTTTTTTTGACTGTCTCATTGTGTCTTTTTTTGGCTGTCTCATTGTGTCTTTTTTTGACTGTCTCAATGTTTCTTTTTTTGGCTGTCTCAATGTTTCTTTTTTTGACTGTCTCATTGTGTCTTTTTTTGACTGTTTCATTGTGTCTTTTTTTTGACTGTCTCGTTGTGTCTTTTTTTTGACTCGTTGTTTCTTTTTTTGACTGTCTCATTGTGTCTTTTTTTGACTGTCTCATTGTGTCTTTTTTTTGACTCTCGTTGTTTCTTTTTTTGACTCTCGTTGTGTCTTTTTGTTTTGACTGTCTCATTGTGTCTTTTTTGACTGTCTCATTGTGTCTTTTTTTTGACTGTCTCATTGTGTCTTTTTTGACTGTCTCATTGTGTCTTTTTTTGACTGTCTCGTTGTTTCTTTTTTTTGACTGTCTCATTGTGTCTTTTTTTGACTGTCTCATTGTGTCTTTTTTGACTGTCTCATTGTGTCTTTTTTTTTGACTGTCTCATTGTTTCTTTTTTTTGACTGTCTCATTGTGTCTTTTTTGACTGTCTCATTGTGTCTTTTTTGACTGTCTCATTGTGCCTTTTTTGACTGTCTCATTGTGTCTTTTTTTTTGACTGTCTCGTTGTTTCTTTTTTTTGACTGTCTCGTTGTTTCTTTTTTTTGACTGTCTCATTGTTTCTTTTTTTTGACTGTCTCATTGTGTCTTTTTTTGACTGTCTCATTGTGTCTTTTTTTTGACTGTCTCGTTGTTTCTTTTTTTTTGACTGTCTCATTGTGTCTTTTTTTTGACTCTCGTTGTTTCTTTTTTTGACTCTCGTTGTTTCTTTTTTTGACTGTCTCATTGTGTCTTTTTTGACTGTCTCATTGTGTCTTTTTTTTGACTCTCGTTGTTTCTTTTTTTGACTGTCTCCTTGTGTCTTTTTTTGACTGTCTCATTGTGTCTTTTTTTTGACTGTCTCGTTGTTTCTTTTTTTAACTGTCTCGTTGTGTCTTTTTGTTTTGACTGTCTCATTGTGTCTTTTTTGACTGTCTCATTGTGTCTTTTTTTTGACTGTCTCATTGTGTCTTTTTGTTTTGACTGTCTCATTGTGTCTTTTTTGACTGTCTCATTGTGTCTTTTTTTGACTGTCTCGTTGTTTCTTTTTTTTGACTGTCTCATTGTGTCTTTTTTTGACTGTCTCATTGTGTCTTTTTTGACTGTCTCATTGTGTCTTTTTTTTTGACTGTCTCATTGTTTCTTTTTTTTGACTGTCTCATTGTGTCTTTTTTGACTGTCTCATTGTGTCTTTTTTGACTGTCTCATTGTGTCTTTTTTTTGACTGTCTCGTTGTTTCTTTTTTTTGACTGTCTCGTTGTTTCTTTTTTTTGACTGTCTCATTGTTTCTTTTTTTGACTGTCTCATTGTGTCTTTTTTGACTGTCTCATTGTGTCTTTTTTTTGACTGTCTCGTTGTTTCTTTTTTTGACTGTCTCATTGTATCTTTTTTTTGACTGTCTCATTGTGTCTTTTTTTGACTGTCTCATTGTGTCTTTTTTTTGACTGTCTCATTGTTTCTTTTTTTAACTGTCTCGTTGTGTCTTTTTTTTGACTCTCGTTGTTTCTTTTTTTAACTGTCTCGTTGTGTCTTTTTTTTGACTGTCTCGTTGTTTCTTTTTTTGACTGTCTCATTGTGTCTTTTTTGACTGTCTCTTTGTTTCTTTTTTTTTAACTGTCTCATTGTGTCTTTTTTTTGACTGTCTCGTTGTTTCTTTTTTTGACTGTCTCATTGTGTCTTTTTTGACTGTCTCATTGTGTCTTTTTTTTTGACTGTCTCGTTGTTTCTTTTTTTAACTGTCTCGTTGTGTCTTTTTGTTTTGACTGTCTCATTGTGTCTTTTTTGACTGTCTCATTGTGTCTTTTTTTTTGACTGTCTCGTTGTTTCTTTTTTTGACTGTCTCATTGTGTCTTTTTTTGACTGTCTCATTGTGTCTTTTTTGACTGTCTCATTGTGTCTTTTTTTTGACTGTCTCGTTGTTTCTTTTTTTGACTGTCTCATTGTTTCTTTTTTTTTTGACTGTCTCATTGTGTCTTTTTTTTGACTGTCTCGTTGTTTCTTTTTTTGACTGTCTCATTGTGTCTTTTTTTTGACTGTCTCGTTGTTTCTTTTTTTTGACTGTCTCATTGTGTCTTTTTTTTGACTGTCTCGTTGTTTCTTTTTTTTAACTGTCTCGTTGTGTCTTTTTGTTTTGACTGTCTCATTGTGTCTTTTTTTGACTGTCTCTTTGTTTCTTTTTTTTAACTGTCTCGTTGTGTCTTTTTTTGACTCTCGTTGTTTCTTTTTTTTGACTGTTTCGTTGTGTCTTTTTTTGACTGTCTCGTTGTTTCTTGTTTTTGACTGTCTCATTGTGTCTTTTTTGACTGTCTCTTTGTTTCTTTTTTTTAACTGTCTCATTGTGTCTTTTTTTGACTCTCGTTGTTTCTTTTTAATGACTGTCTCATTGTGTCTTTTTTTGACTGTCTCATTGTGTCTTTTTTGACTGTCTCATTGTGTCTTTTTTTTTGACTGTCTCATTGTTTCTTTTTTTTGACTGTCTCATTGTGTCTTTTTTTTGACTGTCTCGTTGTTTCTTTTTTGACTGTCTCATTGTGTCTTTTTTTTAACTGTCTCATTGTGTCTTTTATTTAACTGTCTCTTTGTGTCTTTTTGTTTTGACTGTCTCATTGTGTCTTTTATTTAACTGTCTCTTTGTGTCTTTTTGTTTTGACTGTCTCATTGTGTCTTTTTTTTGACTGTCTCATTGTGGTTTTTTTACTGTCTCTTTGTGTCTTTTTTTTTTATGTCTCATTCTTTTATTTTTTACTGTCTCATTTTTTTTTACGTTACTGCAAGCCCCAGAAAAACAAAATATAAAAATGACTTTTTTGGAATTGAAAGCAAGTTAATAAATGAAAAAGCTTATTTAAGGAAGTGCTTTGTGTAAAGAAAGTAGACATCAAAACAATAGTCATTGCATAAGCATGTAAGAATGGTTAAGGTGTTTCCGGTACATGCAATGTGAAATCGTGGTAATGGGCAAAAATCTACGTGAGCTGATCGTTTTTTGCTTAAACCGTTTATGACCTTACATGTTGTCGGCTTGACATAATCATAATATGCATAATCAAGCATAATCAATATGAAAATGAGCATGTAAAAGCGCTCATAATTGCCTATACTGTTTTTCCTATGTTCCTAATAACGGAGTGCTGATGTCCTCTACATAGACATACAATAAAATAGTAATTATGTAATTTACATAAAAAGGTCTATTATGCTCTAAATACCATAATGGTACTAAATTTAAAAATAAAGAAATAAACTCTGGGACCAAGGAGATTAAACACAGTTGAAAATCGCTGACCCTAAATTTTGAGGTTCTTAAGACAGCATTGACCCTTCGCTTGGCCAGGAAATTTACAATTTCACAGCTTTATTTAATTTTCTTGACTCTTGGTATGCTTTAATAGAGGAGCCATGACATGGCCCTCTCCTGCTGATGGGGTCAGTGTGTGTGTTTTTTTTTTTTTGCTGGCGTAGTCTAATGCAGGACTCAGGGAAGGTCGTTTAGCATCAGTGGCATCTATAGATAAGGGCCACAATGGAGGAAAGTTAGCACAATAACGTGAGTGACTGTAGCCCGTGCACTCATATCTACTGACGTGTCCTCTATTGAGATACGGTCTGTGAAGACCTTCATTAAGGTGAATGCAATGCAAGTTCTCAAATGAATGAGAATGTCGATAAACACTGTAAACCCTGATGTTGTCATAACTGGAAAAATCAAGTTGTCTTAATTAAACATGACTTGGAATGTTGGGCTCATAACTCAAATAAATGTTAACCGTACTATCTGTAATTAAAAGGTTAATTGAAAATCTGTACACTTAAGATTTTAAGTGTTAATGACTCAAATAATTCTGTACAAAATTTAGGCTATGGGGAATACCCATGTTTCCAAGCTCTTGAATTATTTAATTATGTTTCCTTGGCCAATGGGAACTCATGGGGGCATTTAAATAATTGTTAATAAGAATTTGTCAGAAGTTTTTTCTCTAATAGTATGATTTATATTAATTTGTTGCAAATAGTTGTTTTGTGTGATGTCACCATAAGGGTGATCTGTGTCCCCTTTGGTCAAGTTGGACCAAAATAGTTGGACTATTGGCTCCATTTCAGCTCTCGTGCATTTTTTTAAACGACTGACTTAGAATCTGTTAGAAATGGTAAATGGTCTGCACTTATATAGCACCTTTTTAACCTTAGCGGTATTCAAAGCGCTTTACACTGCGTCTCATTCACCTATTCACACACCAATGACGCATAGATGCCATGCAAGGCGCTAGCCTGCCATTGGGAGCAACTTAGGGTTCAGTGTCTTGCCCAAGGACACTTCAGCATGTGGAGTCATGTGGGCCGGGAATCGAAAAACCAACCCTGTCATTAGTGGACAACCCGCTCTACCACCTGAGCCATAGCCAGTCCATAGTGTCAAATGCTTCTTCGACATAGATGTGACAACTTTCTATATGAACACCGTTTTCTAAGGGAAAGTTTCCCTAAAATTGAAAAGTCTCTCATCAATTACTCCCCTTGTGTCATGTCACTCTCAAACTTGCATGACTTTCCTTTTCCAAGGAATTCAAAAGGAGATCTTAGGCGGGATGTTTGGGATTGGCAGCCTCGTCATCATTCACTTCTGTCACTATAAAACCTCTTTCTCCATTTGGCCCATCTTCGTTAATCTACTGATAACTCCTCCCTGTTAAAAGCCTCAAAGTGCACATTTAAGAAAATCAATGCATCTTGAAGAGTATGAGGAGTTTTTAACATGAACGAATCTATTGACACATTCACGTTCTTCTTGCATTTAATGGATGAGTAATTTCACGTGTCATACAATTTCACACTTGACGCGAGGTTTTGAAGGAACAAAACATATAGCTACTAGATAAGAAACATTAGCAGGATATGAGCAAGAAAAAATCAAAAGGTTTCATTCACTCATGTTATTTTCGATTCCTTCTCCATTTTACCACATGTTGTGCTCCCCCTATAGACACCAGTACTGCATTTATCTTTTACCATTTTCTGTGTCAATATCTTGGTTTCTTCATTTCCTTCCATTTGTTACTGACCAAAAATATCTATAATATATTAAATCTATTGTTAAGATAATTAATATTTTCCCTTGTGACATGATTCTAAAGGCAATTAAGCAAAAAGTACAAACTATTTGTGATAGTAGGCTACGTACAGTGCAAGAAAGGAGAGATTAATATTTAGAAAATGCATATTGTTTGTCATAATGTTAGAAAATATTTTCAGAAATGGTTTTATTTGCATTTTTTATTTGTCAGAAGAATAAATAATGAACATTTAGAATAAATAATGCATCTCAAGTTTCTGACCAGTCTTTAGAAAGTAGAATAATAAATAAATATCAAATCCTGTAAATGTTAACAGTTTAACTTTGTTTATTTATTTATGTTTTATTTATTTATTTTTAGACACATGTATATTCACTTGACTTTTCTAGACTTTGTATTATTCCTATTCCTACTGTATTGCAGAATTTATATATATATATACATACACACACCTAAAGGATTATTAGGAACACCTGTTCAATTTCTCATTAATGCAATTATCTAATCAACCAATCACATGGCAGTTGCTTCAATGCATTTAGGGGTGTGGTCCTGGTCAAGACAATCTCCTGAACGCCAAACTGAATGTCAGAATGGGAAAGAAAGGTGATTTAAGCAATTTTGAGCGTGGCATGGTTGTTGGTGCCAGACGGGCCGGTCTGAGTATTTCACAATCTGCTCAGTTACTGGGATTTTAACGCACAACCATTTCTAGGGTTTACAAAGAATGGTGTGAAAAGGGAAAAACATCCAGTATGCGGCAGTCCTGTGGGCTGAAAATGCCTTGTTGATGCTAGAGGTCAGAGGAGAATGGGCCGACTGATTCAAACTGATAGAAGAGCAACTTTGCCTGAAATAACCACTCGTTACAACCGAGGTATGCAGCAAAGCATTTGTGAAGCCACAACACGCACAACCTTGAGGCGGATGGGCTACAACAGCAGAAGACCCCACAGGGTACCACTCATCTCCACTACAAATAGGAAAAAGAGGCTACAATTTGCAAGAGCTCACCAAAATTGGACAGTTGAAGACTGGAAAAATGTTGCCTGGTCTGATGAGTCTCGATTTCTGTTGAGACATTCAGATGCTAGAGTCAGAATTTGGCGTAAACAGAATGAGAACATGGATCCATCATGCCTTGTTACCACTGTGCAGGCTGGTGGTGGTGGTGTAATGGTGTGGGGGATGTTTTCTTGGCACACTTTAGGCCCCTTAAATGCCACGGCCTACCTGAGCATTGTTTCTGACCATGTCCATCCCTTTATGGCCACCATGTACCCATCCTCTGATGGCTATTTCCAGCAGGATAATGCACCATGTCACAAAACTCGAATCATTTCAAATTGGTTTCTTGAACATGACAATGAGTTCACTGTACTAAAATGGCCCCCACAGTCACCAGATCTCAACCCAATAGAGCATCTTTGGGATGTGGTGGAACGGGAGCTTCGTGCCCTGGATGTGCATCCCACAAATCTCCATCAACTGCAAGATGGTATCCTATCAATATGGGCCAACATTTCTAAAGAATGCTTTCAGCACCTTGTTGAATCAATGCCACGTAGAATTAAGGCAGTTCTGAAGGCGAAAGGGGGTCAAACACAGTATTAGTATGTGTTCCTAATAATCCTTTAGGTGAGTGTATATATATATATATAAAAATAATCAACATAAATTAAAGGCCATGATGTATGGAAACTTTATGAATTAAATAAAATATAAAAACAAATTTGCATTATGTTGCATAAGATTTCAGATGATAATGAATGTGTATGAATATGTCATAAGGTCACAATGGCAAATATCTTAATTGTCCTAATTTTGTCCCCATCAAAATGTAATTTCTTATTCCTTTCTTTTGACTTTAGGGTAAAAATATGACCTGGACATGTCCTTGACAGGTTTTCTGATATTCATCTTCACATTGGCCCTGGATAGTATCCAAAAACGTATCTGGAGAGAGAAAAGAGCTTTTAAAAGAGGACAGGGCTGGTTCATGAGAGTTTAAAAATAATCCATCTGCCAGAACCGGTGCCACTGTAGATTCACATCCTGTCTGTCTGTTGCCCTGCAGAGAAATCAGAGAGTTGGCATTGCATTCTCTCTCTCTCTCTCTCTCTCTCTCTCTCTCTCTCTCTCTCTCTCTCTCTCTCTCTCACACTCCTATGGGCTATAGTGAAACAGTTTAAATATTGGCAAAATAGTTTTAAGGATATATATACACTAATCAGTCACAACATTAAAACCACCTGCCAAATATCGTGTAGGTCACCCTCATGACACCAACACAGCTCTAACTCCTCGAGGCATGGACTCCACAAGACCTCTGTAGGTGTCCTGTGGTATTTGGCACCAAGACATTAGCAGAAGATCCTTTAAGTCCTGAAGTCCTGTAAGTTGCGAGGTGGGGCCTCCATGGATCAGACTGTTGGTCTAGCACATCCCATAGATGCTCAAGCGGATTGCGATCTGTGGAATTTGGCTGCCAAGTCAACACCTTGAACTCTTTGTCATGTTCCTCAAACCATTCTTGAAATTCTTTTTGCATTGTGGCAGGGCGCATTATCCTGCTGAAGGAGGCAACTGCCATCAGGTAATACCGTTTCCATGAAGGGGTGTACGTGGTCTGCAACAATCTTTAGGTAGGTGGTATGTGTCAAAGTAACATCCACATAAATGCAAGGACCCAAGAACATTGCCCAGAGCATCACACTGCCTCCGCCGGCCTGCCTTCTTCCCATAGTGCATCCTGCTGCAATCTCTTCCCCAGGTAAACGACGCACACCCATCCTACCATCCACATGATCTAAAAGAAAACGTGATTCATCAGGCCAGTCCACCTTCTTCTATTGCTCCATGGTCTAGTTTGGTCGCTCATGTGCCCTTTGTAGGCACTTTCGGTAGTGGACAGTGGTCAGCATGGTCACTCTGACCGGTCTGTTCTTACGCAGCCCCATTGTCAGCAAGCTGCGATGCACTGTGTGTTCTGACACCTTTTTATCATAGCTAGCATACATTTTTCAGCAATTTGTGCTACGGTAGCTCTTCTGTGAGATCGGACCAGATGGTCTAGCCATCGCTCCCCACGCGCATCAATGAGCCTAGGGCGCACATGACCCTGTCGCCAGTTCACCGGTTGTCCTTCCTTGGACCACTTTTGGTAGGAATGAACCACTGCATACCGGGGAACACTCCACAAGACCTGCCATTTTGGAGACACTCTGACCCAGTTGTCTAGCCATCACAATTTTGCTCTTGTCAGAGTCACTCAGATCCTTACGCTTGACCATTTTTCCTGCTTCCAACACATGAAATTCAAGAACTGACTGTTCACTTGCTGCCTAAAATATCCCACCCCTTGACAGGTGCCATTGTAATGAGATAATAAATGATATTCACGTCACCTGTCAGTGGTTTTAATGTTGTGGCTGATCTGTGTATGTGATACTAATGCAAAGCCAAAACTATCCTGTATAAGGACCATCCAGAGACACTTTAAACTGATCATTTTATCTTGGGTAATGCAGCATCCTTGAAATATTCAAAATGATCGTCTTCATGATTTTGACATGTTCATAATAACGTTACTATTCACCATGTATCCCTTGAGTGACCGCTCACATGCATCAAGATGAATAGCATCAAGAACAGAAACATTTTCACACGTATAAACATTAGAGACAATGTTTGACACCAAATGGATGGCCTTGTGCTGGAGAATCGACGATTGATCTCCCGGCAACAAGTTATTCTGTAAATGACATCCACAGTATTCATACACCTTAATGAGTTGGAATACGCATAATTTGAACAGCTTTCAATTCTCAATTATGTGATGGGACGAGTCTCCCACAAGTGTGTGCTTAAAAGTCTGTCGTCTTCATTTGTGCTATTGGAGCTTTCCAATTTAAGATTTTCTTTGAATAATTACTTTGGCTGAATGTAAAAAAATAAATAAACTGAGTAGGCTCAGAGGCATGAATTGAATCTATTATTTTATTGCATTTATGGCAAATGCAGTCAATGAAGCTGAAAGCTGTTAAAACATCTTGTGAAAAAGCTGTCCCCATTAAATTTTAGAACTCAGAAGAAAACAGCCGAGGGTTCATTTGGAAAAAGATGAGACCAGCAGATTTTAAAAAGGATAAAAGAAGGTTTAGACACTTCTTTAACAAGTTAAAGCAAAGTTAAGCCAACAATAGCAATTCTGTCATTATTTACTCACACTCATGTTGCTCCAAACCTGCATGCAACTGTTCATAGTCTGTGAACTGTCTTGAAATGGTAAAGCTATATGATGATACTTCATAAATTCTCCTTTTGTGTTCTACAGAAGATAAAAAACAGCAGCATACAGATTTGGAAAGACATGAGAAAAAAGGAATGTTCCCGGAATGTTCTGGGAACCGAAAGTTGCTTTTGGCTGGGCTTTTGCTACCTTTAAAATGCAGTGCCTGCAGTCTCTCTCTGCAGACTTGTTAGAAGTTAGGTGAAAAATGAGCTGACAAAGCAATATCTGCTACACTAGGAACTTTTGTCTCTTTAAAATCAGTCCCAATGCATAAACCCGAATTGTCACATTGAAATCTAATAATCGAGAGTGTGAGAGGACACTTACACAGATAAGACATTTGTAAGTCTGCTGGTATTGAAGAGCTGTAACATCTTCATAAGACTGGGACATTTCTCTCCTGTCCTCTGCATTCGCAGCTGCTTTGCACCATTGGCGACCATTTCCCTGAGGGAATAAAACTTAATGGGCGAAGAATTTGAGAATTTGAAGTCTCGGGGTGAGAGTGGAAATGTCAAATCGAGTGAGTGCGAGCGTCTATGATTGAAGGCGGTCAAACTGATGGTACAAAGCTGCAGGTTTTTGATGGATATACATGGTATAATGAAATGTAATGGATGAAACGGCATATTGAACGTGAAGGAATACATAACCATTCATCATGAACATACCGTATGTGCTTTTAACTTCACCAGAGCTGCTTCAAGATCCTTAAAGCTGTGGGTTGGAGCACTTTTAGGTTGTCATATGAAAAATATGCCTGTACTTGTATCTGTCTTTATTTTTGTATCTTAGTTGAATGACTTAATGAACGCATTAAAGTGTATTCTAAGAAGTTTTGGAAAATCTAGAAATAGAACTGATTCCAATGGAAAATAAATACTAGAACCTAATTATTTTCATTACATTATATTACTTTCACGGTTATCAAACGTGCAGTCTTCTGCCGATGCAGACATAACACTGTAATAAAATACTAGCGTTTCAAATCTATAACATCAAACGAGCAGTGTAGTCCAATTCCAGAACAAATGACTCTATTGAGACAATTCCTTGTAGTGATTCAAAAACAGAGCACGATTGCAGTCTGATTCCCAAATTAATTACTCATATTGCTCGACCAGTATTGTTCAATTCCAGAATGATTGATACTTTTTAGTGAATGGAAAACACATGGCATGTCCTGTTTAGTCCGATTCCCAAACAAACGGCTCTTATGGGCCGATTCTTTTAGTGAATACAAATATACAGCATGACCATTCTAGTCCGATTCCTGAACAAATGACTCTTATGTATACATTTTTTTTAGTGAATTAAAAACATACAGTGTGACTGTAGTCTGATTCCCGAATTAATCACTCATATAGCACAATCAGTGTTGCTTGATTCCAGAACAATTGACTTCTGGAATTCTCCAATTTTAGCAAATGGTAAAAATATGGCACGTCCTCTTTAGCCCGATCCTCGATCAAATGACTCTCATGAGCTAATTCTTTTTAGTGAATGAAAAACATATGGTGCATTTTCTGAGACCGATTCTCTTGCAATGAATCATATACACTCACCTAAAGGATTATTAGGAACACCTGTTCAATTTCTCATTAATGCAATTATCTAATCAACCAATCACATGGCAGTTGCTTCAATGCATTTAGGGGTGTGGTCCTGGTCAAGACAATCTCCTGAACTCCAAACTGAATGTCAGAATGGGAAAGAAAGGTGATTTATTTAATTCGATTACGTCATTCTCAATGCTTCAACATTACAAACTTTGTAATGTTGTGATTCACCTCGGAACTGGGTGGTTTGGTTCATGGCTAAGAACTCTTTTATGAAGGATTTTATGAACCCCTATGGAAAAATAAATGGGAAAAATACTCCTAGAACCAAGAGACTTGCACTGTTATACGCTATACATGTTTTCACTGATTACTTTGTACCTTACCCACCTTTTTACCACCTAGCAACCTCATAAAACCCCAGTTATGTGATGTTATTTGCAACACTTTTCATGTGCAGGTGAAAGCATCGCTTCAAAGCCTTGATGTCATGTGAAAGGAACTGAAGATGATTTTAAAAGCATGGTGTGCACAGAACTAGGTCAATGTCCTTGAAGTAGAAGGAAATAAGAGACCACCATACAAAATAAAGAAACAAATATTACGCTTTATAACTTTTGTATAGACAAAATCAAATATTTCGACTTCATTGCTAGGACACAGGGAAACAGTCAAATGCTTAAAATAATCAGGGCAATCTTGCTTTCAGAACAGAATCGGCCATTCCACTCATAGATGCAAGTATATGCATTGGGGTTTCAGGAAAACAAAGTAAAAGTATACAGTATACTAGTTATCTGCCCCTCCCACCCACCCCCACATAAATACTGATATAAAAACATTTGGTTGGAAAATCACTGTAGTTATTAGAGGCACACCGTCCCCCCTGACAGATGTATCAAACATATGTTGCAATTATTTGAAATCGCAAAAGGAAAGTAAAAAAATTCTGAAACAAATGTTCTTTTCAAACAGCAGGCTAATATTCTAACACAGCCGTCTTGTTTTCCTCTTCAATTGTCACTTTCTTACAGTTTCATGCACTCACACAGACGCATTTGATGCATTCACGCGCTTCCTCCTGGATTAAAGATAAGGCTCCTCTTCTAGTTAACAAGACTGTGTTTCTGCCGAAGCAAAGACATCCTTTTTTTTTAATTTACATAATATTTACAAGACAAGTAAGTCCAGGTGGGGATGTATTCTCTTCCACATTAAAGTGTCTGTAAGTCTCTCCCAGTCTTTTTTTTATTTCTTTTTTAATTACAGTTCCAGCTGGAATGTGTGTTGTGTCAAAACAAAAAGAATAGAAGTCCATTTCCATGTCATTTAATGGATCAATCCAGGCCTCTTGGAATACAGTACGAGTCCCATACATGGGAAAGAGGTGCAGGACGGCGTTAACGGCCTTAAAATCAGATTGAAGGTGTAGTTGAGCTGTGTTCACGATGGTTATTAGGTTGTGGTGCTAACGTACATCACCAGAGCATCCATATAGTGCACCTTCTAAACTAGATAGGACCAGTGCGCTACAAAAATAGGGGCTTTAAACTATAACAAGAAGAGAAACACAGTGAGATAACCTCACAAACTAGCTCTGTTCCAAAACCTAGTGAGCTTCCATACCTAGATAGCATTTTGAACTATCATAGGTGTGCTGCCGTAGGCTGTAACATTATGCTACCATTTAACATACGTCGGTAAGGCCGATTTCTAAGGCAGCATTTGCAGACAAGGCAGACTTCGATGAGCTTTGCAAAAACGTTAAAAGAGTATGCATCTTCCATTCAATACTGAAAAGTGTTGATAAAAACTTATAACATAATTAAAATGTTACTATTTTACAAAACATTTGTGAGGTTCATGCCAGGTTCAGGTTGTAATTAATGAAAAAATTTAATTATAATATTTTGTTAACAGAATGGATATCTACGGAAGAGGATTAGGGCCAAGCAATAATAAAAAAAAATAAAGCCATCTCGAGATTAAAGTCATTATAATGCGAGATTAAACTCGTTAAATTTCGAGAAAAAAGTCGAAATACAATCTTGAGAATAAACTCATTAAATATCCAGAATAAAGTCCTTGTGTTTCGAGAAAAAAACTTGTTAAGTTTAATCTCGCATTATAATGACTTTAATCTCGATATTTAATGAGTTTATTCTCAAGATTGTATTTCGACTTTTTTCTCGAAATATAACGAGTTTAATCTCGCATTATAATGACTTTATTCTCGAGATGGTTTTATTTTTTTATTATTGCTTGGCCCTAATCCTCTTCCGTAGATATATATATATATATAGGCTACATTTATTATTATACAGTATAACATTACTTTTTAATTGTAATGTAACTTGTTTCAAGCATGCAAATTTGCTCAGACATATTGTTCAGTATACTATTTCATATAGAGTGCATTTTTGTGTGCATTTGTGTTTGAGTTTGAGTTCAGCCATTTAACTGAGATTAAAATTAATCTCAGTTCCCCTAAAAATCTGTGACTCTGTAACCAGCACATAAGCATTTTAAACAGTGGCAAACTGTTTGGATTTGGTGGCTTTTCTTGCCTGTAAAGACAAAAAAGTGGGAGCCAATAGCATTGGAGTGTAGTGTAGAATATGATCCATTTCCTCAATTGATTCATGAACGAGCGAGAATCGGCATCTTTTCACCGATTGAAGGAGAGGAGGAGAGTTGCTCATTTAGTTCGGTAATCTCGTTTAAGAAGGAGAGAAAGGGGCTGGTTTAATAGTTCATTGTAAATAGTAAATGAATAGGAAAGTGATGAATGGCATTAGAAACACTGATAAAGTCTCTTTTTAGACACACTGATTTTAATGAAGTATTTTTTGGCCTGGTTCAGGCTGCCACAACAAATCAGATTTTTTTGCATATCTAGATGAGTTTCTGGTCAGCAAAACACCACATTAAATCAGATTTTTCAGAATCACATCGGGATTGAAATTACATTTTTTCAGATGCATCTCAGTCTGGATGCTCTGGCAACTCAATATGGATTTCAACTGGTGTTTGATATAAGTTTAATCTATGTAAGTTGCAAAATTATTGATTTTCTACAATAAACACGTTTTTTTAATATTTGTTGAAAAACCATTTGAATGGTTCTTTAAATGGTTTAAGATTCTTTATAAGTGTTTAATATAGAAATTGACAATATTCTGAATGTATATTAACTGGCTATCTTGAATAATGTAAACACAGTAAAAAAAACCACTTCAAATAAATAAAGCACTGTCTATGCTAAAGATGGGAATACATTCAATGTGCACATCTACTGGTGTCATTGGGGGCTGAGCCTCCCTAAGATCAAAATCCTAGAATAGCCCCTGATTGTAAGTATAACTGTGTGTTCAGGTAGGTTTGGTTATGTAATTAGTTGCAAATTAAATGATTATTATCACAGATATTTTGATGATACACTAAGCTACATTTATTTAATATGTAATATTTCAAATTTTAAGCTAGCTTGTTTCATGCACACACTCCAACTCACAGATGCATAAAAAGACAAGTTAAGGGCTTGTGCCATGGGGGCGTGGTCGTGTGTCAGTCTGCGGGAGAGAGAGAGCGGTAAGGCTTGTCACCTGGTTTGTAATTATCTCTAACACCTGTGTCTTGTTGTAGTAATACGGAGAGAGACATTTAAAGGGACGCCAAGTGTCGGGAGAGAGGGAGAGAGTGTCGAGAAAGCCCGACAGCAGAGAGAGTGTGTCCCAGCTAGAGTGCTCACATAAATACTATTGAATGGTTATCGATGTTACCGTCGATTCATTGTTTCACCATTAATTAAAGGTCTGACCTTGAACCTGCCTCGTTGTCTCCTGACTCCTCCATTGCTCCAATCAAACCTGTTCACAGTGGTGCCGGAACCCGGGTTTGGAGGAGAGCGCCGCTGTGGAGTCTTCACCGCTGGCCGAAGTTATCAACGCCCTCACCAACATCCAGCAGACCAAACACCATGCCCTCTTGGAGGTTCGCCGGGAGCAAGAACAACGCTTTCAAGCCTTGCTCCAGGCACAAACCGGGGACCGGCAAGCGCTGCGGAGCCTGATCGCCAGGGAGGGGGCTGGTGCTGCGTCCTCCTCAGAGCCCGCCCTACCGCTGACCCTCGCGGAAATGGGGCCAAGCGATGATCCGAAGGCCTTCATCGACCTATTTGAGAAAACTGCGGCGGTATGGAGGTGGCCTCCCGATCAGTGGGCGGCGCGCCTATTGTCCCTGCTTTCCAGGAAGGCGCAGCTGGCGGCACAACAACTTCCTGCCACCAGCCTCCTGGACTATAACCACCTTAAAAAGGCCATCCAGCAACGGGTCGGTCGGACCCCGGAGCAGAGTCGGCAGCTATTGCGTTCGTTGAGCTTCGGGAAGGACGGCCGCCCGTTTGCGTTTGCGCAGCAGCTCCGTGACACCTGCCGGAAGTGGCTGTTGGTGGGGGGAACCTGTGACGTCGTGGAAGAGGTCGACATGGTGGTACTGTAGCAGTTCATCTCTCAACTTCCCCGAGGCATGTCGGAGTGGGTCCAGTGCCACCGCCTGGCATCGTTGGATGGAGCCGTCCAGCTGGCAGAGGACTACATGGCAGCGTTCCCAGGAGGCGGCGAGGCAGTATCTTCTCTCTCTCTCTCTCTCCCCACCCCCTGTGTCTGCTGTTCCCTCCCCTTCTCCCCAGTCCCCTCACTCCTGCACAATTCCAGCTCCTTGTAGGTGGGGAGGTCCACCCAGACCCTGACCCCGGTACAAAGTTCCCTTCCCCTTCTCTGCCCCTTCAAACCCCCTGTCTCTCTCCGTATCACTACAACAAGACACAGGTGTTAGAGATAATTACAAACCAGGTGACAAGCCTTACCGCTCGCTCTCTCTCCCACAGACCGACACACGACCCCGCCCCCCATGCCACAGGGCTGTTCACACGGAAGTGTTTTTGCTTGAGTCTGCGTTGTTTTTCAACTGACTCTCAGTCGACTCTCTTAACTGTGTTGCATACAAAAAACATCAATTGTTATTTGTGCACCATTTGTGCACACGGTTGCTGCCTATGTAGTGCACTCCGTTCAGTCACTTATGAGATTTGAGTTAGGATTCTGCCTAGAGTATTTAGACAGCAAAGCAGCTCACTAAGTTTTGGAACAGAGCAAATATGTTGAATGTTTTATATTGTCAGTCTAAAACAGGGCTCTGACAAATTATATCATGATTGTCAGTGGTTTTTAGACTAAAATCATTCTGGTATAATGGGTTTTCTTTCATCATATTACCATTATATTCATGGTCAATATGATTAAGACTCATTAAAAAGCTTCACAATAAAAAAGCTGTCAAGTGAGGGTTATTTTTCCCATTTACAATACAAATTCACTACCTAACCTTGAGGAATTAAATTGGGCAATTTTTATATAAAGCAATCAAGACTGGCTTCATGGGGGCAAGAGTCCTTCTCAAATGCCTTATTAAAAAGAGATTAAAGATTTGTATGTCACATATGCTTGAAATATGCTCAGAAATGCCATTTCTCATCGCATCAATTCCCCTCTAAAGGTAAAGTCACTTTACCCCAAAAAACATATCAAACACTTTCTGTTTAAAAGAATAGTTCACCCAAAAATGAATATTCTGACATTTCATTTATTCACCCTCTTGTTGTTCCAATTTTCATTCTTTCATTGAACACAAAAGAAGTTTCACTCTGCTATTATTCATTCAACAAAAGCATATAGTAACCAGTGTGTATATATATATATACACGGTATATTATACTTTTTATAGTACTATTTTGTGGTTTTTTGGAGCTTAACAGTCCCAGGTCACTTTCGTCATACTGTATGGGTTTGGAACAAATGAGAGTGAGTAAATAACTCCTTAAATAACACCAACTTATCCTTTTCAGAATACACATGCTGCATTGAGGCCTTAATATTTATTTCTCAACTGCAACATTTCCACTTTTGCACGATGGTTTCAAAACTATGTCACAATTGTATTGAGGACGGGAACAAATAACACGAAAACCTACTAGGAGACAAATCATAAAAGTTTTGTTCTTTTTCCCCAAAGAATAACCCATTCAATTATTCCAAATCGCATTGATGGCACAACGCCGACTCTTGAGAAATGCGCTTTAATCCAGTTCGCGACAAAGATCGATGCACTCCTCAGAGTTCATAGTCTGTCACACTGGCCCATATATCTCTGTTCCTGACTTGTTTGGGTTTTGTGTGAGTAGACCGTACGCCCTCCCGGGACAAAGGTGACAGCAGTGGTGGGCAAGACTATATCTGGCTCACTGTGGTAAGGTGCGGATATCTGAGAGAGGGGCTGCAGGCACGGAAGGAAGGAGGCCAGCGGAAGGGACAGCATGGCGTTCTTGTGCCCCCAGCCCCTCCAGGATCTGTGAGGGGGGCTCAAAGTGCCGGTTCATATGCAAGGGCTGGTGAGCCTGGCAGTAGTCTACGATGGGCTGCTCGTATCTGTAGAACGCCAATGTGCCCATCTGTTGAGGAGCCTATGAGAAAGAAAAGAGAAAAAGAAACACTGCATTATTGATTTGCTTCATGGAAATATTCCTATGGCTCAACTGGTCAACCCAGTCTCGTACGCTGAAAACAAATAAAAATAAATGGTTGGCTCAATAACCATAACATATAAAAATAAATAGCTTCTGTTCAGAAACATTCATATTTATAAAATGTTTAGCTTAACTTAGTTTGCATTAATGTGTACAACAATGGAAGCGCAGCGTAGTTCTAGCGGGAAGACTAGCAGCTGTACATCATCACATCATTAGCGGGGTAATTCCTAGCCAATCGCATGTAAGCCGTTGCTTTATAAGTCCGCTCACAATCTATCACATTGCTGTTTCATTGTGCTAACACGGCAACCTCCACCACCCCACCACCACCAGTTGAGCCCTGTACCGCAGGGGGGTAGGCTCCTCGCCCCTGCCTCCTATCTCCAGCAGGACATGACGGTTCCGGGTACTACTCCCTCGGACCGCCGGATGGGGCCTACGCTAAAGAGAGAGACATTACTTCCTTTTTTACAGTTATCAAATAAATGGCATCTTAAACTTTACTCAAGCCTGCATGTCTTCCCGATAGAACTAAATATGAACTGTAAGGTGATCTTAGAGAGATGCATAAAGTAAAATAATAATTGTGAGTTCCTTGAACTTCTTTGGCTTAAAAATACATAAAATTAAGATTATTATATGTACTGCTTACTCAAACGATCAAGTCAGTGGTGTAACTTTGATGTTGCGGGCCCCAGTGCAAAGAAACTGTCGGGCCCCCTCCTTGGGGGGCCTTGGACATTTTTCATCACCGCTCGGGCCCGTGGTAATTTTTATGATTTCTTTTGGTCGATCAGAGCAGGCCCCCTCTCACCCCAGGCCCTAGGGCGGCTGCCAAGCCCTTGCGCTTGAATAATATAAGCATGCTTGTTTGGTCAAAAGGAACTCATTGGGGCATTTAATTGGTTGCTATTAAGAATTCATAGAGATTTTAGTTATTTTTAGTATATTAGTTGTATATAAATGTTGTAAATAAGTTGTTTTGTGTAAAGTCACCATTAAGGTGATTAGTGTTCCCTGTAGTGAAGTTGGATCCCGTTCTGTCTGTGTAACTTTTCCTTTCTTGTATGAATGTGCATAGCTGATTTGCAGCTTTATGTGCACGTCATTGGGAAATAAAGTTTAAGATTGACCTTTGAAATAATGTGTAATTAGTTGTTGAATCTTATTTGTGTGACATATCTTTTTAAGTAAGTAAGATACAGTTGAATGAACTGCTACATTTGTCTTTATATAACAAATGTTTATAGTTATGTTGACATAAACGGACCATAAGTTGAATTTACTTAAAAAGCATGATGCAAAAATGCTACATGTACAGTATATTGTACATTAAGTAAATTGAAGTAAATCCAACGCATATCGCAAATCAAATCAAGAGCTTGTGAATCGCTATTGATACGCGGCCGATAAGCGAAAAGTGCCATTCACAGTCAAAATGTGTCTAAAGTGTGCAAAATGTATATGCAGTAGACTACAAATGAAGTGTCCTATCTCGTAAGAGATGCATGAACTCCACAATCAACCCCATAAATATATTCTCCATTTGCTGCAACAGGCCAATCAAAAGTTTAACACACACAGCAAGCGAAATGAGACTGCCAAGCGGCCACCGGCCCTCCTCTTTACACAGTGCCAACACAACAACCATTTGTAAATGACAAGAAATGCATCTGCCAGTTGAAAGATAGTATGAAATGCAAATAATAACAGAACACATGGCATAAAGTTTGGAGAGTTACAGTTTCAGTAATTAGCATAACATTAAATCGATTTTTTTCCCCTCCAACAACCTTCACAAAAGAGACTCTAATTACTCCTTTGATAGCAATTTGGTTCTAATTGGTACCTTTGGAAAGCAAAACGTGATAACATCATTTAGAGTTCATCATTAGGATAATCAGGATGCATACATTAACCATTTAACCAATTGTGCAGGAAGTGTTGTAACAAGACAAATGTGTTTTATTAATGGATGACAGTGATGCCACTATTAGAACACTGCATGAAAGTGATATTCTTATTACACTGTAAAAAGATAACCTGTTGACGAAGATTTGGTAAGCATAGGCCACATTCTATCCTTGCATGTGAGTGTGAATGTTGGGAAATCAAGGATAGCAGGCCATATTGCAGGACGTCTGACATAGTAGAAATTGTGCCACAAATAGAGGCCACACACACACACACACACACACACACACACACACACACACACACACACACACTGTGATCTTCATAAGCAGCATCTAAACATGGCAGTGGTTGGCGAGGCACTCTGAAGACCTGATTTATATGCAGTCCAGGACTCTCTCTCTGGAGAGTGCATACATACCACTGCTTTTATTCTCTTAAATGGAGGGCTTGACTTGATTAAATGGGGTACACTTATAGCATTAGAGCTATTTTGCGGATAACGTGCATTCCAACCTCTGCTTCATCGTATCTTTAAGTTGTTTATAATTATGTGGTAATTAAGTAATATTAGCTTCCAACTGTTTAAAGGAAGCAGACCCCAGTGATAAGACACAATCACACACTTATAGGTTTGTGTACATTTACATAACTGCATGGGTATCTTACATTTACATTTACATTTATGCATTTGGCAGACGCTTTTATCCAAAGCGACTTACAGAGCACTTATTACAGGGACAATCCCCCCGGAGCAACCTGGAGTTAAGTGCCTTGCTCAAGGACACAACTGGTGGTGGCAGTGGGGTTTGAACCAGGGACCCTCTGATTAACAGCCCTGTGCTTTAGCCACTACACCACTACCACTTTGTATCTTGAAACTTCATTCAATAAAGGAATATTTAACTTGTTAAATTTGTAACTCTAAAACCCTAATATGACTGTAAACATTACAATTTAAACAACATTACAGCTCTAATAATACACAAGTTTAACTGAAGAATTAATGCAAGTGCTTTTACAAAATTAAAACTCCAAAAATTGGCCACATTCACTTCCATTGTAAGTGTCTCACTGTAACCTCGATTTTTGCAGATTGTTATATTTTAACTCTAAAAACACTGTCTATAAACTACTGTACCTGATTAAAACACCTTTAACACACGGCTCGCTCATTTACTATACGTCAACCACTGCACCATTCCGACTCTGTCATGCACTGCTGATCATGGACCGGCTGCTGTTCGCTGTGTACCTCTGTTAGCATGGACTGCACTTATCAGAGTTACAAATTACTTCCTCTTATTATCTGATTGCGGCTACACTTCTCTTCTAGTGTTTTTAGATCTTAGTGCTGTCTTCAATAAAATAGATCACAATAATCTTTGAATAGGCTGGAGAATTGTGTTGGCATTAGTGGACTTGCATTACCATGGTTCAGGTCCTTTTTATCAGACCACTACCACTTTGTATGTGTAAATTGGAGTGCCACAGGGATCGGTTTTAGGGCCTCTGCTTTTCTCCTTATACAGGCTTCCCGTGGGAGATATTATCATGAATCATGGAATAAGTTTCCACTGTTATGCAGACGATAACCAACTTTATTCCAAATTAGCAGAGTGTATCAATGAAATCAATGATTGGATGACCATACATTTCCTTCTACTTAATTCCGACAAAACAGGGGTACTAATTATTGGTCCAAAAACCTCTGAAATATCACTTGAGTCTTGATGGATGTACTGTTACAGCATTCTTCCACCTCAGAAATATTGCTAAATTATGACACATCCTCTATGTTGCTGATATCGAAAAACGAATTATTGTGTTCAGGACCTCAAGACTAGATTATTGTAATGCATTATGGGAGGATGTCCAGCAAGTTCAATGAATAAACTTCAATTGGCTCAAATACGAGCTGCCAGAGTGTTGAGTAGAACCAAGAAATCTGATCATATTAGCCCCATTTTATCGTCGTTCCATTGGCAACCTGTTAAATGTCATATTAATTTTAAAATTCTGTTAACTACGTACAAAGCTTTGAATGGTCTAGCTCCACAGTACTCAAGTGACCTTCTGACATGCTATATTCCATCATGTTCATTATGATCACAAAATTCTGGCCTGTTAATATTTCCAAGAATATCAAAATCTACAAAAGGAGGTAGATCCTTTTCATATTTGGCTCCTAAACTATAGAATAGTCTCCCTAACACTGTTCGGGATGCAGACACACTCACTCAGTTTAAGTCTAGACTAAAGACTCATCTATTTAGCCAGGCATACACCTAATTTATCCTCCAACCCACAATTAGGCTGCTTTAGATGGGTCTGCCAGAACCAGAAACCAGATATGATCATGATCTATAACTCTGCATAAAACTGAATGACATTTTTGCTAATATTATTATATTTGTTTCCATGTCTCAACCTCTGGATTCATATCCCGAGGTTATCACAGCTGGCCAGATCCAGCTCCGTTCCTGACTGGTGTCAGACTCCACTGCTACGTGTCGCTGAGAGATGATGACACACTACTAGTGCTAGCCAGACATCAGTTTTTTTACTTCATAGGATGAAATTATGTCAACTCCATCTGTCAGACATCAGATTCTTCATATGTCACTGCCTGTAACTTGGACTTAGGATGGAACCACACTTACTTAATTTACTAATTTTAAACCAGGACTTGCACTATACATAATTAAGTAATATTGGCATTATATTCATGATGTTAGTCAGAGGGGAACTGGCCCCCTCAGTGAGTCTGGTTTCTCCAAAGGTCAATTTTCTCCATTAACCAATATCGTATGGAGTTTTGTGTTCCTTGCCATAGTCGCCTTCGGCTTGCTCTCTAGGGTTCTTAATGCAATTATTATGTAATTTTTATACACAATTTAAAATCATATTTAATCAAACTACACAATGACCTTTATAAGTCTTTATAGATATTAAAGTTTCTGTGTTCCGCAGCTGATTTCGGGTCCTTGTATAACGTGCGAGTAAGGGCAGCTGGTGGACTTTCTGGATGGTGCCCCCCTAGGGCGTTGGAGCCCTACGCAGACTGCGGTACTGTATGCAGCTCATCTACACTAAGATTGCAGCCTTTAGTGGTTTAATAAATCACAGTAGGACATGTCATGATTTTAATTTGATTATTTGTCCATTTCAGTATAAATGAATAACAGAGCACATGTTCAAAATAAGCCTGTGAGCATTTCAAAGCTATTTGTGTCAGTCATACTACGCACTGGTATCGGATGGAGTTGGTGCTCGGTACTACCAGAACTGCAGAAACACTGGTATCATTACATCTTTTTTATTTTAGTATCAACTTGGTACCGAAGTACCGGTACTTTTGACAACACTAGCTTAGGGTTAGGTGTTGGTGTAGGGAGGCTGTGGGACTCATAACAATACACATGTTGCAGTGATGCCCATATACAGTATGTTAATATTTAAATATGGGTGCAAATAATATCTGCCACCATTTGCAATGTGGTGTAAATAGAATATGACTATAAAGGGTTCATTAATATTTTATGTTTCAGATGCTGCAAATACATACATATTATATGTTTAAGCGTCCATCCAAAGATACTTTTTTATTTTATTAAAATATACATTTAGCTTGCTAAATGTTCAAAGTTACTTTGTGATTTCTTAATTTAAATACAAATTTGGAATAAGAAAAAAGCCATAAATTAAAACAATAAATCTTTTGGTTAATTTATTTTCAATAAATTGCACAATTTTTCAGCATGACTTGTGCACTATATTCCAAGTCTTCTGAAGACATAAGATAACTTTCATCCTGCCAAACATCTCCTTTTGTGTTCCACAGGAAAAACCGAAAGAAATACAATCCAGTTTGGATTGCAAATGATGAAAACGCTAACAATAAATGCAACCATGATTAAAGGAAAGTGCAATTATAAGTGCGGCATATTCTAATGCACAACATACTAAATAACAACAGCCTTAATGTGGACAGGGACTGATCTAATGGTTTTGTCAATTACACCTTTTAATGGCTTCAATTACAGTACATCACAGGAACAGGTTCCTCTAGGAGATTAAGAAGATAGAGAGACTCCTTTCAATAGCTAAGACGACTAAATCACAATCTGCAAAGATTGATTAGAAGCACCTTTGCCATCTGTAAACTCTCGAAACTGATTGCTTTAAACCCACGAATGCAATGGCGATGCAAACACTGGAGAGTTGAAGCGAATCGTCCAGAGACATCGAATACGTTCCATCCGACCACAATTGGATTGCACTACATTACCCAACGGTAGACAGATACATTTAATGATGAAGGCTTGTCAGATTAAATGCGGCCCCTGCTTCTCAGTCGCAACGACGGAGACTGAGATATGCTTCTGAGATTTGCTTTAGGAAGAAGACGTGCTTCCGTTTTTTACACTGGTTTGTTTATTGTGGCATAGGGTTGGAAATCTAGATATGATGCTTAGTTAAATGTACAGTTCCTTATTTACTCACTCTCATGTTTTTCCAAACCTGCATCTTTTTTCCATTCAATAAAAGGGGTGGTTTCACTTTAATGCCATTTAGGTTTATGGCAAATTGATTACTAACTTCCATAAAGAATGATCACTCACGCAGTCCATTGAAGGCAGAGATAGGATTGACAAGGCAGTGCAAATGGGGTTGGTATCCAGCAAAGGTTGATGGTGACATCTCAAATTCCTCATTCCCAAATTAATCGACAGCTGATGCAAAGCTGTTTCCAACAGAACACTCAGCAGTGTGAAGATTAAATCAACCTCAAGGATTTAACGTATCCGCAACTATGTAATCAAAGCAATGTGATTATTTGCCAGATGCATACGAACACGGCAGCTATCAAAAGGCACGTGGAAGCATCAGAGAACGAAATGAAACACTTTTGTTAATTTGCCGGAATGCAATCGTAGTACAAGCATGTAACGGGACGTGCAAAAATACAGGAGAATGATGCTGCTTGAAGTTCAGGCCCGTTCTCTCCCGCTGCGGTTGTAAACATTCAAAAATGGCAGTTTGTTTGACACAATGGAGCAATAAGCTCATTTAAATGCTTCAAAGAAAACATTTTCACTTCTTTATTTCCACCTACGTAATTAGGCAAACTGAGCCTTTAAGACATCCCACTCACTCTTTATGTAGACCCCCTGCTAAACAGATCTGCATAATGTGTTTCTTTATTTAGGTTATACTTATGAATACCACAGTAGGGATGGGAATCGAAAACAATTTAATGATTCTGATTCCACTTAACAATTGTTTTAGTACTGTTGAGGAAGCACCAAATAGTTGGTCCAAACAATATTATTCTGAATACTATATTTCGCTTATGTAGTGTATCAGTTTTTGCCAACATTTTTGACATGATATAAACAAAAACAATACTATTTTTAATGAATTCTTTTAAAGTAACTTTTGCAACATCAAAACCTAAAGGTGTAGGTTTATTCAAACATTAATATTATGTCATCATGTATTCACCCTCATGTTGTTCCTAACCCATATAGCATTTATTATGTTGGTTAATCTTCATTATAATAACACAATTGTTCATCGTTAGTTTGTGTTAGTTCATAATATGTTTCTGTTAACATATACAATTTCTCATTTTAAAAAATTAACATTTTTTAGTAGCCAATGAGTTACAATTAACATTAACCAACATTAAGAAGTGCTGAAAAAGTATTGCTCATTCTTAATTAATGTTGTTAACTAACGGTAACGAATACAACCTTATTGTAAAGTGTTACCATTTTAACAGTATTGAAGTAAGTGTAAATGAATACGTCTAATCAGTTGTACATTGTATTCTACATATCAGGTAATGTGTGTGTGCGTGTGTGTGTGTGTGCATATATGACTGAAACTGATCCCATCCTCCCTCAAGGGTTTGACTCTGTTATTGCTTCTTTCGCAAACACCCTTCCACCCCCTTTCCATATGAAAATAGGATTAAAGCTGCTCAGGAGTGATGAATATTTTAAAAATAAAAGGCTTTTTGGCTTCACAGGCTTGTTGTCCATTCTGGTTTAATCAGAAATATTGGGAGCTCTCTCGTTTGGCTGCTGCAGTCGCTGCTTTCAAAGATGTGACTCAAAGCGGGTTGCATCTGGGGCCTTGCCAGTGTTTTGTAGTAAGAGCTAAGTGCAGCTGACGCACATGACTGCACCTTACAATCTCCTCCATGTTCTTCACAATACAGAGCTTTGGAGTACATTTCCCCTATACAATTCTTTGTGCAGTAAGAGATGAATGCACATTATACAGTAGGAGTGCAATAGTAGTGTACTACTTGCTACATACTGTGTAGTATATCTTGTGTTTACTTCAAAGATAAATCACACCGTAGAAGTGGACAGTTCACATTAATGTTCATTATAGCACCCCGTGCGGCAACGGTGAGCATGCAACGTGCACTTGTGTTGTGTTATTAATTGTGGTCTGACATATTTTGGAGCACAGCAATGCACAAAATCAAGCTTGTGTTGCTAGAAGTGTCTGCATTCGCATACGTAGAGTGTGTGTGACTTACGCATCAAGTGAAAAAAAATTGACATGATTGTTAAAAAAAAATACAAAATCTAATTATGCAATAATGAAGCATTAACCAACCTATGGGGGAGGATTTCTTGGAAAATGTGAATGAAAAAATGAAATTATTAATTATATGATTTGTCATATTTCTCTCTCTCTGATCCTATTAGGCTGTCATGATAAACGTTTCATCATTGCAAATGAAAAACATTAAAAAAGGGTCTCGGTTACATACATAACCTTGGTTTCCTGAGGGGAACGAGACACTCCATCTGATCGCTATGGAACACCGTCCAAGTGTCACATAGACGGAAACCCTTATACAAGCACGACAGTTTGTTGGCTGATGGTGTTTAAATGATGCCGTCCTTGCCACCATACAAATGTGGAAAGGACGCACCTCTTGCCATGCTCCTTGTAGAATGAGCTCAAATACCTGATGGCGAAGGTAAACGTGCGCTTCATAATGAGACAGTCTTTGATTGGACACCAGAACAACTCTGTTGCATGCACCAAAGCACACAAAAAACTGTTCTGACTTATGTCACTGGCTAGTACGGTCAACACAAACTCGCAGCGGATGAACTGTGCAAAGCATATGTAACATTTCATGTTCCTATAACTCACATGGGTAGGAGAGAAAGCCTGAAAATTAATGGTCTGCGAGCGAAATGACGTAGAAATAATCTTGGGCAAATAGCTTAAACGAGGTCTTAACACAAACTTTGATTACCCTGGTGCAAAATTCATAGACAAAGGATTGAACGACAGAGCATGCAAATCACAGACTCTCTTAAACGATGACAATGGCACTAGCAGTGCCATCTTGAGAGTCAAAAGCGTATCAGTAACTGTTGTCAAGGGCTCGAACAGAGCACCCGAAAGGCCCTCTAAAACAACAGATAAATCCCATAAAGGAACGTGGACGGGACGAAAGAAGAGAGACAGCGCGAGGCAAGAGAATGTCTTCCAACAGAGACTCCACTGATAAGCGAATGTTCAGCCGCTATAGCTGCAACATAGACTTTAATCATTTCCGGGGCAACCACGGCCCCAAAACGCTCCAGCCAAAATTCCAGCACTGTACCGACAGGGCAGTACTCTCCGCTGTACACCAAGAAGCAAAAATACATCACTTAAATGTATATATATCCTAGTCGTTGATGTAGCTCTAGCATTTAGAATGTATCAACCACAGAGGGGATAACCCATCATTCAAAAGAGTGCCCCATTGAGGGGACATACCCATAACTTCCACAAGTCTGGTCAGGGGTGCCAAATGGTGACCCGTGCCAGAGACAACATGCTCGTTCTGACTGGAATCTCCCAAGATGCCTTTTCCAGGAGAGAGACCAGAGTCAAAAACCATAATTGAGATGGCCAATAAGGTGCCATTAACACAAGCTGAACCTTGTGCGAAGTCTTTCGCAGAGCATCCTGACATTCCTCAAATCACACTGTGGGCAATTTAAACTCTCCAATGCACCCTCGCGTGGCAAAAGCCCAGACAGGAAACACACATGTCGAGGGAATTCTCACCAACGATGAACCATATACACGGAGGAAAGCACTTCCATCCTGTTTTGCCACTCAAAAAGAGAAATAATAATCTTTGCTTAAACGTGAGTCGCTAGTACAACATGGGCCAGACGAGATTGTGCATTGAAGAACAGAAAATCTGATTAGATGGCGCAAAAGCAAGCACCTTTATGGAGCCCATGACGCTGCTCTCTAGGGAGCATCGGCCGATAAATTGTCGTGATTTTAAAAGGGCTTCAGACCACGTGACACTTGGACGGTGTCCCACAGCAATCATACGCAGCTCGAGTTCTCCGAAAGGGAACCACTTTTAGCACTCTCTGACTATTTTATAAAAAAAAAAATTTAATAAAGATTTACATTTGTTAAGAATTTATCAAACTTAACTCTGAAAAAGGTAAGAATTTATGCATCTTGAAAATTATAAAAAAGCCAGAATTTAAAAGTATATGTTTATTAAAAACTATGGAGGGCCAAATTACTAAATTAATAATAAAAAAAAAGTTTTTTAAATAAATCAATAAATGTATAATTAAATAGTACAATATGAATAAAACTATAAAATGATTAAATCAATCATTAAATTACTCAAATAATATTAAATCCCATCAAATAAATAAATAAATGCCCATTGTATTTCAATTTAGCACTAGATTGTGTCCATTTTCATTTCGGCATTCTCTTGATGCTAAAATAAAATACAAGGGACATTTATGGATTTATTTAGTTATTTTATAATTATTAAAAAAAAAATTAAGATTTCATAATGTACTTATTGATTTATTAAAAAAATATTTAGTTAATGAGTAATTTGGCCCTCATTATGTGTGAATGTACATGTTTTTATAATTATGTTACATATAATTTTATAATACATATACATATATATATATATATATATATATATTTACTTAATATAAAATCATTTCTGTTTAAGCTAAAATATGATTTAAAATAGGATAAAATATTAAAATAGGATGATATTTCATATTATGTCAAATGTCATCGGTTTCCATTGAAACAGAGTAAGAGCACCAATTTCAGCCTGAAACATTCATTCATTCATTCTGCCAGGATTCGCCATGTCAAACAGCTCAGTCTGAGTCATTAGTATGCCATGCTGCACGCTAGGCACATGATGGCTAGTGATTCTAGTAACACGCTGTCCAAGTTTCCTCCCTGCTGCAGTGGACACTGAATTACCCCTCTGATGAAGGGACAGACCAGGAGCGCTGCAGAACACAGTTAATATGCCAGCACGGCGGTCTACAGACAGAGAACCAGAGCACGGCAAACACAACCAGTCTCTGCCTTTTTTACCCTTTCCTTTTATTCCATATGTCTTTTCCCCTTAGAGTTTATTTCAATTACTTTGGCTCATGTTCACTGTCTCGCTCTCTGGCTCAGAAAAGACGTTTTACCATGGCCTGACCTGTGAGGGGGTGCGACATGAATGCCAGGGGAAACGATTCAAATGAACAGTTTGATACGCAATCTAAACCTAATAGCTCAGAAAATCAAATTAATTGCACTGCACGATGACATTAAAGTGTTGATCGCTTCTTTGTTCTTTTGGGCAACTGCATACACATTAGGAGTTGCACAAGCTAGTCGACTATAGGTTAGTCCTGCCACTAGATGATGTGTTGGGTTTGTGCCAACTACATGTGGATCACATGATTTCAGTTGCGCTTTTCCCATATGGTGATCAAATCGAGATGCAGTGGGGAAATCAAAGTCCCTTTCAAGGAGTGGTCACACAAAATTTGGCACTCTGTTGACTCCCATTTAAACACATCCAAACAGAGGAGACACAAGCTCATGCAAAAAAATGTCTTACTACATTGAGTGTTGAAGTTCAAGTCTTGACTCTATACAAATCATACATAATTGAAAAATATACATTTTTTACTATTTTAATGTAAGATGCTTTGAGTGCTCAAATCCTAGTGTGACCACCCCTTAATGGGCATAGGCCTTCTCTAGTAAAGCTGCGTACACACTGCCAGCGACATCGCGCGAGACAGCGACACCATCCCATTCATTTTCAATGAGAGCTGGTGACTTCCAGCGACACGAGCACGTGATCCTTCTCTCTCTCTCTCTCTCTCTCTCAGCTCCTGCAGTAATGGAAAGATGAGGGGACCCACCCTCTACAGCAGCTCATCAAACTGGGTCCTGTCAAGCCTGAAGCACTGCTGGAAGCGGACTTCATCCAGCCTCAGCTCCTGCACCAGCCGGTGGTACTCACCGTGCTGACTCCGAGATTGAATGGTTTTGTGGACCCAGACAGACCAGCGTTTGCGTTTTCGCCGCAGATAAACAGCCGCTATGGCAAAGAGCACGCCTTGTTTCTCGTTCAACTTTGATATAAAGCATTTTATGTACTGATTCCATTTATATTTAGGCTTTTCCCTCCAAAATGTTTGGTTTTAGTGGAAAGAAAACTGATTTGCTGTCAACAGCAATGGAATGGCATCTGTGAATGTCATTTATAAACGTTACTAGGCAACCAGTAGTGGGAACGCCCACTAGCGACCTAACCGCCAGCCACTGGCAACCTGCAGCGACAAAGTCGCTGGCAGTTTGAATGCAGCTTTACTGACAGGTGATGTCTGTATCTTAAAGGTGATTGGCTCTTTTACCTGTAAGGTGGGACTTCCTTTTCTAAATCCGCCATATTGGGTGTTCCAGTTTCTCCCATTCATTTTAATGCAAGTCCTCCAGCTCGGGCTAAACAGTCTCACGGGGAATTCACATGGAATGAATTGCACTGATTGCACTGTTCACATGTAGTTTAACACCTTATTAATTAAAGGATTAATTCAGATCATTTTTACAATTCTGTTTATCTGTTGCTTTCTCTGGGTAATAATAGCCCCTAATTTCTAACTTTTGTAAATAAGGTGCATTCTAAAATGTTATTTACACAGAAAGAATGTGTATTTGCTCTTAAAAGAATGATAATGACTTTATTGAAATACATATGATGAAGTGCTAAGAGTCAATGATGTGATGTTATTTATTTTTTTAAGATTTATTTAATTATTCAAAAATACATACAAAATGAAATTCACACTTTTGTATTAAAAGTATTTTTCAATTACTTAGTTCAGTGTCATTTTTATATTTTTTCTGGGGCTTCATATCAAAAGTGTCATGTGGTGTAACTATCCAGAGACAGAAAAAAGTCTCAATAATACCTGAAAAAAGCGGGCATGAGTAGAACAGAATAAGTATTATATATAATTATATTTCTTAATAACAAGCAGTGAAACCATTGTTTTAAAATACGATTCATGTTTGAAAAACTTTTGTCCACCAAATCAAAGACATGTGGCATAACCAACGTAATGACGTTAGCCATTTTGTTGTTTATCTTGACAAAAAACAAACAAACAAACAAACTGAGAGGACCCTTTTAGACCCTCACGACTGTGTGTTAAATCTGAATTTTTTTGGGATATTTGGTCATGTGGTGTAACCATGAGAAATCGTCTTGATATTCTTTAGTCAAAAATGCATGATTTTGTAAAAGTTATTATTCATTATTATTATTATTATTATTATTATTATTATTATTAAGTAACGATTATGTTATGTTCACTCTCATGTATTCGAAGTGCAAGGAAAGTACTTTAATTACTTTTACTGTACTTGGTGGTTACACCACATGACATTTTTAGTCATTAAAGTTTTTTTTTTTTCTGTGGAAAATGCAATAAATGTTTTTCCCAAAATGTATTAAACCAAATTGAACACTAAAATGACATTAATAAGTTTGTGTTTTAAACTAGATATTAAAACGATTTCTCATTTGTATTAACTCGTCTTGGACAGCCTTATTTGTCAATGACCCATAAACAGCACCTGGCAAAATTTTGACAGTTATTTATTATTATAATTTTTTTTTCTGAAATATCACATGCTAAAATGCCACAATTCTTTACTTAATTCGTCCATGTATAGTTTCTTACCCGCTGTTTCATATTGAAAAACAAACAAACAAAAATGCAGGGAGAAATTCCACTCTGACTTATGATATACGGCTTAGTCTATCTCTAACAGAGCATTGTGTTGAGCAAGATATCATCACTATCGCTCTTGTGCGTTTGCTACATACTGAAGCACAGATAGACATGCTGATATCTCTCCACACTTTGCTGAGCACTCTGTTTCTTAAAGGGATAGTTCACCCAAAAATGAAAATTCTGTCACCAATTACCCAACTCTCATGTTTGTCCCAAACCTGTATGTCTTTCTTTCTTCTGTGAAATACAAAATGAGATGTTACTATGTTTGTAGAAAGTCATATGGAACAATATGAGGGTAAGTGAATGACAGAATTGTAATTCTTTAGGGTGAACTCTCGCTTTATACTACATGGCCGTACAAACGTTGCCAACATGTTCAAATATTCAGACTATGAATAAGTCTGTCAATCCAAGCAAATAAGTGCCCACATTTGCCAAAGCCATGGAGAGGGCATGGCATGTATATGCCAGGCATGCCAACTGAATGAAAATCCGTATCTGAAAGTAGTTTTATTTTTTTGACTGACATTTTCCATTTTATTTTTATTTTAATTCTACTAATCAGGCAGATGGTTCAATAAGTGGCATCCCTCTTATTTTTTAAGCAAACAAAGATATTTCTGAAAATATTAGTATTGTTTCTCATGACATGCATCGATGTACCTACATATCTTGTAATAAAGGTATCCAAGATAAGGGTGATAACGTGTGGATATTTGTTCTTCTTTTTTTTTTCCTTCATGGCTTTTGTGGCTACGTGCTGCAATGATATGAAGCCAGAGGAAGTGTATCAACTGAATATTTCATATGTATTGTTTGTCTTCCATGTCTCTTGGTAGATTGATTCAGTAGTCTTATTTTTTCTGTCTGTTTTGGTTTTGTCAATATCTATCACATGGTGTTGTGCAAGAGTCGGTTTTCAAAGATTTCCTGAGAAAATATAAACAATTTTAATCTTTATTTTTTTCTTCTTGCAGCTAGCTCATCTGAACAGAGTACCACCAGTGTTGGTCTTTAGTTTTGCTTAGTTGTTTATGAAGATACATTGTACATGACATTTAGATTACAATAGCCAGACACCATATTCTAGAAGCAAGCATCACTATTATTATTGCTCATATTTAGGATAAGGGATTGAACAATCTTGGAAGTTATTTTCCCTTTAATCCAATGTTTTTGTTGTCTTAAGTAGCAAGTGCAGTATACTGCACTTCCTGACAATTGCATTAGGTCATCTGGGTATTGCATATAGACAATTCAGTGAATGGTATACATACTGCATTTCTAGTAGGCATAGTATGGTAGTATGTCATTCCAAACATAGATTCACAATGTGGGTGCAGTGTCGACATTAAACAGAAGTAGCAATAGCTCACTTGTTGCTAAGCAATAACATGAGATAATGAGAATATAAATAACTTATACCTAAAATGTAAAGCAGGCTGCTGTGAGAGTCTCATTTATATGATGAATAAATACATGCTGCTGTGAGGATCATTGATCATTAGAGTAATATCAATCGATTTTAAAGCATTGATTGATGAAACTTCCTCTTCATGCCTAAAGATCTGAACTTGAATGCAAAGAAACGTCAATGTAAAGTTTTTTAAATGATTGCATGCTTTCTGTAACAGTATAAATGCATGATGCACAGATCACGTTTTTATTAAGTTAACTGTTATATGACGATTGTTTATGCAAGTATTTAAAATTTAACTTGGGTCAAATGTTTTGGGTGGCCTTCCACAAGCTTCTCACAATAAGTTGCTGGAATTTTGGCCCCTTCCTCCAGACAGAACTGGTGTAACTGAGTCAGGTTTGTAGGTCTCTTTGCTCACACATGCTTTTTCAGTTCTGCCCACAAATTATCTATTGGACTGAGGTCAGGGCTTAGTGATGATGGCCACTCCAATACCTTGACATTGTTGTCCTTAAGCTATTTTGTCACAACTTTGGAGTTATGCCTAAGGTCCATTTGGAAGACCCATTTGCAACCAAGCTTTAACTTCCTGGCTGATGTCTTGAGATGTTGCTTCAATATATCCACATCATTTTCTTTCCTCATAATGTCATCTATTTCGTGAAGTGCACCAGTCCCTCCTGCAGCAAAGCACCTCCACAACATAATACTGACACCACCATGCTTCATAGTTGGGATGGTGTTCTTTAACTTGCAATCTTCACCCCTTTTCCTCCAAACATAACAATGGTGATTATGGCCAAACAGTTCCATTTTTGTTTCATTAGAGGACATTTCTCCAAAAAGTAAGATCTTTGTCCCCATGTGCACTTGCAAACTGTAGTCTGGCTTTTTTATGGTGGTTTTGGAGCAGCGGCTTCTTCCTTGCTGAGCAGCCTTTCAGGTTATGTCGATATAGGACTTGTATAACTGTGGATATAGATACTTGTCTACCTGTTTCCTCCAGCATCTTCACAAGGTCCTTTGCTGTTGTTCTGGGATTTATTTGCACTTTTTGCACCAAACTATCTTCATCTCTAGGAGACAGATTGCATCTCCTTCCTGAGCGGATGAACGTGGTACCTTCAGGTGTTTGGAAATAGCTCCCAAGGATGAACCAGACTTGTGGAGGTCTTTTAGGCCTCCTAAATCTTGGCTGATTTCTTTTGATTTTCCCATGATGTCAAGCAAAGAGCCACTGAGTTTGAAGGAAGACCTTATACATCCACAGGTACACCTCCAATTCAGTACACCTACTATCATAAGCTAATTGGATAATTTTCTAAAGACTGCATAAAGGTTAACTTAGTGCATGTAAGAACCATGGAATTGTGATAGTCAATAAAAAAGTGAAACAATCTGTCTGTAAACAATTGTTGGAAAAATTACTTGTGTCATGCACGAAGTAGATATCCTAAATTTACATTTATGCATTTTGCATAAATCCCCCCGGTGCAACCTGGAGTTAAGTGCCTTGCTCAAGGACACAATGGTGGTGGCTGTGGGGATCGAACCGACAAGCTTCTGCTTAACAGTTTAGTGCTTTAGCCCACTACGCCACCACCAATCCACTCCTAAATGACTTCCCAAAACTATAGTTTGCTAATATGAAATCTGTGGAGTGGTTAAACATTTTGTTTTTTACTTCCAACCTAAGTGTATGTAAACTTCTGACTTCAACTGTAAATGTCTACCTTCAGTCAAGATTATGACTTCCACCACACAACCTCAAGTCCACACTTTCCCCAAGCCAATATAGCTGCTGCAGAGATCAGTCCAAACTGCAAAGTGGATTTTTGCCAACCTGACCCACACATTGCATTGATGTGCTATCGTGCAACATCCATTGCTGTGACCGGACTAAGCCCAGCTCATCTAATGACAGGTCAACAAATCAGAAAACCTTACAATGCTTGAGCTAAAACTCCAGTCTCAACACATTGACTACAAGGGAGAAAGCCTACAAGTTCTTCTTTGATAAAAGACATTCTACCCAGGTCCTACCTGAATTACATCCTGGTGAGGACGTTTTCCTCAAGTTGGACATTGACAAATCCTGGAAAAAACCAGCAGTGGTGCTGACCAAGGCTCCCAAACCCAGATCATACCTTGTGCAGACACAAAACAGAAATGTCTTCCACTACTAGTTCATTTATGTGGCAGTACATGCATTGTGTTTAATAAATGTGCAGTTATTACCAACATGTTTTTATTGTGTCCTACAGAATATAGCCTATATACAGCAGTAAGTTGATAAAAGGTTTATATATTTGTTTTCTAGAAATGTTAACTTGACAAAAATCCTGATAACATGTTTTGATGCAGTGTGAATGGGTAGCTTTTGACCACTGTTAACTGTGATGAATATTGTCTTTAAATAGTACAGTACATGAATTATCTTTACCTTGCAGTTCAGAATACTGGCCTGGAAATTCATGGCGGTAAACAGCTATGTTTACTGATGCAGCCCTGGTTAATGGCATGCACCGCATTATTGCTGACTTGGATATATTTTTTTTTCTTCACAATTTGATGTCAAAGTTGCTTTAATCCATCACATGGACAGGTTTATCTCCCTGTAATTCTGTTCATCCCACTTACAGCTCAAAGATGTCACCAAAGCACACCCTCCTTGACCGTGCATGCTGACATTTTCATATTTCAGGATACCTTAAAATTATATAATCCATTTCAAAGCCAAATGCTCATTTAGGCGAAAGCTGTGCAGTATTTATGGAATTGGGAAATACTTATTTTTCAAGCCACAAGAACTGCATTCAACAACGAATGGGCCTAGGCACCTGCACTATAATTATACAGATCAGCCACAACATTAAAAACCACTGACAGGTGAAGTGAATATCATTTATTATCTCATTACAATGGCACCTGTCAAGGGGTGGGATATTTTAGGCAGCAAGTGAACAGTCAGTTCTTGAATTTCATGTGTTGGAAGCAGGAAAAATGGTCAAGCGTACGGATCTGAGTGACTCTGACAAGAGCAAAATTGTGATGGCTAGACAACTGGGTCAGAGTGTCTCCAAAATGGCAGGTCCCAGTATGCAATGGTTCATCCCTACCAAAAAGTGGTCCAAGGAAGGACAACCAGTGAACCAGTGACAGGGTCATGGATGCCCTAGGCTCACTGATAAGCGTGGGGAGAGAGCGCTAGCCTGTCTGATCTGAACCCACTGAAGAGCTTCTGTAGCACAAATTGCTGAAAAACGTAATGCTAGCCATGATAGAAAGGTTTCAGAACACACAGTGCCTCGCAGCTTGCTGACAATGGGGCTGCGTAGCCTTAGACCGGTCAGAGTGCCCATGGTGACCCCTGTCCACCACCGAAAGTGCCTTCAATGGGCACGTGAGCGTCAGAACTGGACCATGGAGCAATGGAAGGAGGTGGCCTGGTCTGGTTTTAGATCATGCGGATGGCCGGGCACATGTGCATCATTTACCTGGGGAAGAGATGGCAGCAGGATGCACTATGGGAAAAAGGCAGGCCGGTGGAGGCAGTGTGATGCTCTGGGCAATGTTCTTGGGTCCTGTCATTTGTGTGAATGTTACTTTGACGTGTACCACCTACCTAAAATTGTTGTAGACCACGTACACCCCTTCATGGCAACAGTATTCCCTGATGGCAGTTGCCACTTTCAGTAGGATAATGCGCCCTGCCACACTGCAAAAATTGTTCAGGAATGGTTTGAGGAACATGACAAAGAGTTCAAGGTATTGACTTGGCCTCCAAATTCCTCAGACCTCAATCCGTTTGAGCATCTATGGGATGTGCTGGACTAACATGTCCGATCCATGGAGGCCCCACCTCGCAACTTACGGGACTTAAAGGATCTGCTGCTAATGTCTTGGTGCCAAATACCACAGGACACCTTCAGAGGTCTTGTGGAGTCCATGCCTCGACAGGTCAGAGCTGTTTTGGCAGCACGAAGGGGACCTACATGATATTAGGCAGGTGGTTTTAAAGTTGTGGCTGATTGGTGTATATCTTGAACTGGATCACGTAAACATTTTGTTTTTGCATGCAACAGACTCACTAGTTTCCTATAAATTTCTGCGCCACTTACAGCACTAAACAGAATTGGAAAAATAATACATTTCCAAACAGTTTTCCCAAACAATCCTACAGCTCAGGCCCCCATCTTCCACTGCCAAATGTGGATTATAAGAGTCTCTCTTTCTGTTTTCTCTGAATGTGAGCATAGCTGTGCCAAACCGGTCTGTCACAGGACAGATCATAGTCCAATTTGAATCATAGCTCAATTTTGATCAAATGTGAGGTTACTGTGTTTTGCCTTTGCAGGGTGTATATATATATATTCTTGTCATGCTCCAAAAAAATGAATAATAATTTCAATAATATATATAAAAATAACAATAATATATACAATATAATGTAAGGGATATTTACAGCTAGTTACTTTACAATTTATATTTTTACAGTAAATTTCAAAAGCTACCAATTTCAGTAATCAGTAAATGAGTTATACACAACAATTGGCGTAGTTTACCGTTATCAGGTTTTTACAGTAACTAGCTGGCACCAGTTTTGCCAGTATGTTATTGTAGAAAAACCACGGTAAGGTCTAACTGTGTACTAAAGGTGTGATTTACAGCACAAATGCACATGCACACACTCAAGACTACAGCATGAACACACACACACATATACACCCCACTGCACAACAGAAATGACATCGACAAACGCTGACTGGCAAGATGCAGCCATTTCATAAATCTACAGAGATGACTCTTTAGCGAATGGTAATTAAAATAGCCTCAATCCACAAATCCCTGATAAATATTTAATTAAGCCGCTTTTGGTGGCTGTTATTGTTATGGTGCAACTATATTTCAAAAGCTCTCTCAGAGAAATAATTCCAAGTGTTGGGTGGGCTAGAGGGGGAATTAACATTTGGGTGATTCGAGTTTGGGTGGGCGTGATTTATTCCGTTATGGAGAGAGAGAGAGAGGGAACGTATTCAGCTGGACCTCGTACAAAATAATGAACATGAACGTGGGCAATGTTTTATAGGCACCCTAAAACAAATGAACAGAGCACTGACCTTTATATTCAAAAAGCACTTCTGCATTATTTATTGAACTTCTTGCCATTAACTTCACTCATAATGAAGAGACACAGGACAGACCGTTCTCTTACATCACACTTCTCTTATGGAAATAAATGTCTGTAAGCAGGATTGCAATGCACTTGATCAATATTTAAGTCTTGTTTTCTAGTAATAAATAAATAAACACAAATGTATGTAGCCTATATATATATAAAATTGTGAAGATCAGAAGACTTCAAATAATATATCTAGCATTGAGATTGTATGATATTACCCCATTGTTTTGAGCACAAACTAACTTCTTGGAACAAGCTTTGTATTTGAAACCTAAAAAACTTATTTCGTGAAATATTTAGCTTGAGTGTGTTTGTGCTTTATACTTTGTCTTTAAAATAAATGCCACTTGGTTTGAAACTTTGTAATATATTGCAAAGACATGCATACAATTTTAACAGCAGCTTAAGCTTCCAAATATGCTTTGGGGCCACTTCTCTAAAAACAAGTCTGATGCAACTTTGCTTATCAAGTTAATTCATCTTGTTTAAAGGATGTTTAGATATTTCAACTGGAAAAAAAGCCAGCAACCCTGAACAAATGATACAGTGTGACTTTTTAATTTGCATAGAACAAAACAAAATCTGACATTGTACAGCTCGCCCAAAGCATAATGTGGGCCTATATTTTGGCAGAACATTGTCCTACTGTAAATGCACACTTTATTCAGCTCCAAGCATTCTTATAAAACCCATAGAAACTAAATTTGCCCACTCACCACATTCTGCATAAATACTAATGTTTTATGCATACTATGCATACTCAAGGAAACAAAGAGATGATTTGTGCTCTGGTTTTGACATTCAAAGCAATCCTGGTTCAAGAAAAGCCCCCAAATGGCCATAAAATATACTCAACAATACTCATACTATGGGAATAAGACATATATATTGTTTAAATTGCTATTTACAAGTGGTGCTTACCTGTGCAAAAGCCTCCCCCACAATACTAATTGGTTGCCAAGGCATTGCTATTCAGTTGCTAGGGTGTTCTAGGTGGTTGCTAGGGAGTTTGTTAATTGCCCAAGTGAAAAGAGCCCACCCGCCAAGTCTCTATGATATCCTGGTCTCTAGATATGGTTTGAGACCCTCCTTCAATGTAAGTCTATGGGAAACTGATTCTCCAATAATGCTGGATACACATCTTGTAAAAAATAAGACTGATATTTTTATGTTCCCAGAATAATGTTACAGCTTTAAACACGGGCACGGGAGTGTTCCAGCGCACAAAGGGATTATTTTAAGAGTTTGAATGTCTTGTTCGAGTGATTAGGCCTCTTTCAAGTGTGCTAATGCCGTACTATTTATTTCAAAGTGGTTGTTTTTGTAATTTGTTCGAAACCAACAGCACTGAAGCTCCAAACCCTTTCTGCATTCCAATTAGACAAGCTGAGGAAGAATATCCAGTTTCTCCAGTGTACAACGTGGCCTTCAGTAATCAGAGAATCAGAGTTGCTGTCCATCATGTCTATTTTATTTTCTGAAGGGCTCTTGTGAAGCAAATCGATAAATCTTGAACCAATTTTGTTGGGATAATAATGTTGTTCTCAAGTACGCCACACATTATCTTTTTCAGGCAACAAGCAAGCACAAAAACTTGCTATTAGAAGATTCTATAATATTTTGACAGGATCAAACTAAGTGGTAATTTCCCTCCACTGCAAAAAAAAAATACATTTAATATATAATAATATCTCAATTCTGCTTATCAATAATTTCTTTATTTTTTTAAAGATGCTTATATACATACAGTATACTGTATATATATATACACACACATTATTAAACTACATCAGCACTGCTGTGTTTTGGTCGCAGGCCGAGTGCCGTAGGTAATCACAGCAACGCTGATTTAGGGCCATATAGCACGATTGCGAGTGTGATATTGCTTATATAAAACAGTTAAATGAACAAGTAAATTAAATATTTTTTTGGAAAAATTGAGTACGGTCATAAAAAACACATTTGTGCATGGAAATACTTCATTACACGATGGATCAGAATCTGCTGTTGCTGGTTCAAACCAAATGATGTGTCCAAGCCTCCGTTAGTAATTCAAAAATATCACTTCAGAAATAGTATCACAGCTTGTGCTCTTTCTAACAAGTTATTGGATAAACAAGGATGTAGGTGTGTGTGAGAGAGAGAGAGAGAGTGTGCGATCACCTGTTGCCACACCCAAGCAGAGATGCTGTCAGCTTTCTGAAGATAAGCTTTCTCAGTGGAAACATAGTGGTCCAAGCAGGGGGTATTACTCCCTATTATAGTTGATCATTACAGAAACTATAATGTCCTCTGCCATTTTAAACAGCACTCATTGTGTAATTAATCAGTCTGTTGTGTCTCTCAGCTGTGATGAGCCGTAATGCTGAAGTTGTTTGTTTAAAGCTATTTTCTAGCTTTAGTAGTATAGTGTAGTAGTAATACATGCAATCATGAAGAGCTGTTATATGTAAACGGCTGACGTGGATTCACTTCAACTGACTCATATTACACACAAAAATGATATTTTGCCACCACCTGCTAGCTAACAAATGTAATGTAAAAAATAAAATAAAAAAAGACACACAGTAGCTCTTAACAACTTTGCACTGCTCTTACACTTTAGTTTAGAACGACACAAACACAAGCGGAGTGATACACACACAGTGAAGCGTCCGGGTGCTGATGTTGTCAGAGCTAATGGAACTTCTCTCGCCCAATCAGATTCGAGGACCAGAACTAACTGTTGTGTATGTATATATATATATATATATAATATATATATAATTAACATCAAACACAAACCCGTCTCAAGTTGTAATAATAGTAAAAGGCAATAATTTACAACTTTTTCTCCCATAGAGAAATAAACATAAAAACAAATGATGTTGTTAAGATTTTTCCTAAGTTTAACCCCTAATACAAACCCAAACCTAACTATAAAGTCTAACCCAAAACCAAAACCTAACCATGATTTTAATTGGAAAATAACATTTGTGTACCACAAAACAACATAAAAAAATCAGGGAATTGAATGAGATGAGGGAACCGTATTAAAAGTAAATGACATACAGTACATCAGTCATTTGTATTAAATAACTCAACTTTTGGGCCGGTTTCTATGTAAAATCCAGGGCAAATTTCTCTTCCCAGTCTGCCCATGGCAGGAAGCTTTGGATTTCCCCAGACTCAACAAGCAACACGCAACAAGGGAAATGGAGATATCTCTGACACCAATACTAGCACTCAGGGCTGTAGATTCCACCGTTTGACTTCCTGAGGCATCAAAACGTTCAAGTAAACTGACATCAATTGAGTAATGCATTTGTTGTGGGTGGTGCCAATGAGCTAATTGCAGGTTATGAAGTTAAAACGTTCCCAACATTAGTTTCCTACTTTTACGACTTCACAAAGCTTTAAAAAGCAAACTGAAGTGACATTAACTTAATATGATGCACTTACTGTAAAATACCAAGGCGCAGATTGTGTTTCATGAGCTTGTAGGCCATGGAAATAAGTCATGCTAAGCAGAAAATAATTGTCTTATATTTACAAATGGTTCATTCTTCTACAGACTCTATGAATGTTAAAAGCCAATATAAGGGAAAATTCTTCTAAAAGAATAATGAGTCAATAACAGACCGGAAAAATTCGTGTTATTTTGAACATTAGTGCAGTGCAGAAAAGGTCAACTTATTGAAAAAGAGAAAACGATTCTTGAAGTGTACTGTATTTTTTACTTGTCTACTTATAAAGTGCACTTATAATATTAGTCAATGTTTCTTGTACCATAAACAGTTGTAACCAATAAACAAACCATTTCTGTACTCAGTGACGTGCGGTGATGTCTTAAAGAGGCTAGGCACTGAGTTATGAAAGCCAGATTACCTGATTTATTGTTTAAGCTAATAATACGTAAAAACAGTGAACGTTACGCACAAGCGCGGCATATCAAGAAATGTAAAAATCAGGATGTATATCGTGTACTCTCTCTCTCTCTCTCTCTCTCTCTCTCTATCACAGACACACACACACACACAAGCGCGTAAACAGTGAACGTTACGCACAAGCGCGGCATATCAAGAAATGTATATGTATTTTATATATGTTTTATATATAATATATACGATTTTGTTAATATATCTTCATTAGATATTATTATACAAAATTCAGTAGTCAAAACACAGAACATAAGTTGTTTATTTTTTACAACATTATGTGCTTATTTTTTATGTGCAATCTTCATCTTTATAACAGAAGATACAATACAACAATCCTTTACCTTTTCATTGTGGTAGGTTATATACAGCTTCCTTTGCTCGTCAAGTGCAAGGTCGATCCGAGATTTTCCAAAGATTTTCAGTGTAATTTGACACTGGATGTGAGCTGACGACTTTTCATGCTTGGTTAAAGCTGCGGGCAGGTTGTTCAAATCACAATATCCCGCTGAAGTCCAAACAGTCTGACTGGTTGAAAAAAGCAGGCAGGGATGCTAATTGTTAGCACAGCCACATAGCCAATCTTTTCTTACATACCAATCAGTTTGAAATGATCGGATAATTTTTGGGCCCTTTTGCTGAACTAGTCCATCTAAGGCTGGCGTAGACCTCCCTCTTGCAAATAACTCATATTTGGAATTAAAATCGAGCTTGGAAGTTGGAAAAAAATTCTTAATTCCGTGATTACGGCCGGTGCTGTCATTTTGATTTTGAATTTGGCGGGGATTAGGCATGTACGCTAGCTGTGGTGTAATGACGTTAGCTACGCAAATGTCCAGGAATATCTCGATTTTAATTGGTCCATGTCTGATACGTAACGGAGATGATTACGGGCATAACATGTTTACGTCAAAAGTCATAGCAGATTTGTGCTTTTTGCCGTACATGTTAAAGAATACAGGATCGAAGTGCGCATGCGCAACATGGGTTTTCCGCGTGTCGTCTGCAATGAATGGACCGTAAAAGCACTACTTATTCTACCATTTGTTTTTAGTTGATTATGCGTAACTGCTACATTTGTCATCATAACGTCTAAACAATTGGAATAACACACATATTGCATATATAAATCACAAGAATAAAAAGTAAAAATACAAATACAAGTTTATTATTTAATAAACATTTTATTTTTGAATTTTGGCAGGGTAGGCAGTGCCTAGTTTTCCTACCCAGACCGCACGTCAGTGTCTGTACTCTCTCCGACATTTACAAACTGTACGGCTGATTTTGCTTCTGTACTTTTAAGACTTCATTATTATTATGATTGGCTGACCTCTGTGTCCTGGTGTATTTCGAACCATTGTTCATAAGAGAGGTCAAGATGCTGAATAATGAATAAGTGCCCATATGTAAAAGTAGGTGGTCATATGTTAATGAGCTCATGGTTCTTACTTCATAACACTGACGATTTCTGAATTAGACTTTTTGCAGCAAATAAGTGAATTCAGGCATAGCTTTAAATAGTTTTGCTCGACGTTGTAGTTCCATGGCTTCCTGAATTATTAAAAAACGACTTAAAGACAGAAACGCATTTCCAAAAATGCTATTTTAATCGGATTTCAAAACACATGTGCATGTGGTTTGGATCAGATTCATAAATCTGTTTAGACAGACTGATCACTCCATAAATTCAGCAACAGTAGGTTAAAAGTTGCGCTGCTGAATATGGTTTGTGCTTACCCAAATTCAAACCACTGCCCCCCAGTGGTCGAACCTGGAAATGTTGTTGTGGTAAAATGTCCACAGGTGGCACAAAAAGCAAGATATTGTTTACGTTTTAAATGATGATATACAGTCAACAGGAATGGATTTGTTATTAACTCTACTCCCTAACCCAAAACCCAACCCTAAACCTAACCATCGGTGAAAAAATTACAACCAAAACAAAACAAAACATTGTTTATGTAAATGCTCTTACTAGTTTCCAGGAGACCAGAAACTATGCCTTGGAAATTGCGGAGAGAATGCCCATTTACTAGGACTGTCGGATGGTTTTTATATGATTATTGTGCACTTTAAATTCCCATTACATTTTAATACCCAAATAAGGGAATTTTAAGCGAATACATAGGCTAAATGTCATCACTGGTGCATTTGGTTGTTATTCAGTTGATCTCCAAGAATCACTGAGCTGTACTGCGGTTTCCAACCAGCAGCCCCTGGTCGGAAGAGAGCGTGTACCGCTTCTCTCATGCTCTCTGATGTACGTGCCAAATTTTTACATTTCAAAGGTTTTGCTTTATGAGAAATAAGGGCTCATGGTAAATAACATGTGAAAGTGAAGAGATTAGGACAGAAATATTTACTATTGGATAATATAATATAATATAATATAATATAATATAATATAATATAATATAATATAATATAATATTTGGCCCTGCGATGGACTGGCGACCTGTCCAGGGTGTCCCACGCCTTTCGCCCAATGTTAGCTGGGATAGGCTCCAGCCCCCCGCGACCCTGTACACAGGATAAGCGGTTGACGATGGATGGATGGATGGATAATATAATATTTAACCAATATCACACAAGCAAGAGTGCGGTATGTCCCTACATCAGCACTGCTGTGATTCGGCTGCAGGCCGGGTGCCGTTGGTAAATCACAGCAGTGCTGATTTAGGGCCATATAGCATGATTGCGAGTGTGATATTGCTTATATACAACAGTTAAATGAACAAGTATATTTAAAAAAATGAGGAAAAACTGAGTATGGTCATAAAAACGCATTTGTGCATGGAAATACTTTATTACACGACGGATAAAAATCTGCCGTTGCTGGATAAAACAAAATGATGCGTCCAAGCATTCGTTAGTATTCAAAAATTCAAAAATGTCACTTCAGAAATAGTATCACAGCTTGTGCTGTTTCTAACAAGTTATTGAATAAACAAGAATACATGTATGGATGTGTGTGTGTGTGTGTGTGTGTGTGTGTGTGTGTGTGTGAGAGAGAGAGAGAGAGAGAGAGAGAGAGAGAGAGAGCGTGTGCGATCGATCACCTGTTGCCACACCCAAGCAGAGATGCTGTCAGCATGAATTCAGCCCATTTAATTTCCAATTCATTAGCACTCTAGAAACCTGTAGATTTATTTACTCACTCAAAGTATGCAACTTAACCATTCTGCTGAGATCCGCTCTGTCCAGAACATGCAGAAACCCAGCCAACAGAATTAACATTCACGTCAAAAGGACACTGATAGTGCAATGTACCCAGTCCAGACTGGAGGACTGAAAGGTTGACATATATGGAAGCCCAGGAGTGCCATTTACAAAACAATAAAGGAATAAATGATCAGTCTATAACAAATCTTTTAAATGCACTTTATATTGCACTTTTAAAGCACCTTTTAAAAAAATATTTGCCAACTGTTGACTCGTGAGAGCAACCAATGAACTTTCGTTGCAGTTATAAGACACACCCCCTCTCCCACGTGCCACTCAAATAGGATGTAAGATGGCCTGTCATTGGGCAAGAGTATGGGCAGTTCACGTGATAATAAGTGTTTTCGACTGCACTGCATTTTGATTTACAGATCGGCGAGATTTGCCAGTTTCAGTCGGGGGAGGAGTTGAAAAGACCTGGACACTTTGCTGTTCCTGTCATCTACTGAACCTACAACAGTCACAGAAGACCACACAAAGTTTGTGAAATGTGATTCAGATAGACAGATGCTTGAATTTGACACAAAATAATCATTCATTTGAAAGGTTTATGTGCTGCTTAATATAGTGCCTGTTGGGTGTGCTTCAAGTCCAGTGCTGATACTACGCAGCGCTGCATGAAGTTGAACACACCTATTATTGTATCTGCGAATCCTGCGCATGAGAAACGGATGCGAAGCATATCAGAAGTTAACGGTGCTCACTGTTGCTGTGAAATGCTGAACGTGGCCTTACCTGAGCATGCACAGTTATACGTGTCCAGGATGGGAGCTGGCAATCGTGATGCTGTCAACAGGACCAGCCTCCCAACCCGTGGCCCGAACCGAAACACGCAATGTAGGTGAGCAAGGGCAACGGCTCGAGTAACTGGAGAAAGCCGATGGATTTTCCTTAACTTATACTGAAGAAAACGCACACCCCCTTTCTGTTATATCACATTCATTTTAAAAACACTGTATGATAATCTTTAAAATTTGTATTTTTATTAAAATAATTGCCTGTGTATGATCAAGAAAAGGCAGACTCCCGGAATGATGGTCAGGTGAGGATACAGAAAAGGGAAGCAAGCACACATTTGTGGAACAAATGGTAGTGTTTAAAATAATGTTGTGTATTACATATGTGTATTACTAAAGTGCCTCTTTCAAATGAAAAAAATAAATAAATAAAAAAATAATCCAATATTTTTTTTTTCCGCCAGACATTTTCAGAGAGAAAGAAAAAGAAATAACCAACAAGTATTTTATCCCTTCACTGCTAGAATTGTATGAACTTTTACTAAAAAAAAAAAAAAAAAAACTTTATTAAGTTTTATAAAGTGATTAATTACTAGACAGTGCTCAATTCGGTTACATGTACACTTCATGTCCAACATTTTGATGCAAATATGCTTTTTGTCCCACTGTTTAAATTCACTTTAGACATAAACGACTGCATTTACATTCAGTCCTCATCAAGACGGGCATTGGCGGAATTAAAAAGTGTATTTGATCAATTAGGCATGTAACCGCATTAGCGCTCAAACATTAGCTCGGGTTTGTGGCAGGGCGGAGGGCGGGGCCGGGTCGTGATCGTACACACCCGGTCCCGTATTAGGCTAATCAAGCCTCCCTAGAGGGATAAAGGTCGACTGCAGAGGATCGTGTGGGAGAGAGAGATCGTTAATGGACATGTCCATCATGTGTGTGTTTATGTTGTCTTTTAAGTTTATCATTAAAATTGTTTGAGCGCGTTCACTGGCTCCCTCTATCCTCTGCGCTTCCGCATTCGTCACTTCTCACCAGAGCTTACGCTACGCCTATGTCGACTCTCTCATGAACGGGAGGACGCCCGTTTCCGGAAGCCAGTGATTATAGTATATAAAGTTATAAATATGGATATTTTTTCTTACAAAAACGCATCACTTCACTTCAGAAGTCCTTTATTAAACCCCTGGAGCCGTATGGATTACTTTTTTGGGCTTCAAAATCTACGTTACCATTCACTCCCATTATAAAGCTTGAAAGAGCCAGGATATTTGTTTGGCAGAAAGAAGAAAGTCATATACACCTAGGATGGCTTGAAGGTGAGTAAATTATGGGATAATTTTCATTTTTGGTGAACTACCCCTTTAAGGGAAATTTAGACCCAACACAAACTGATTTGAATGTAATTGTTTCATACGTTACAATTTAAAATGGTGATCAATGTATTGAAAATAACTTTTTAATCTTTTCATTTCTGTTATCATGTCTCCCTTTTATTCTTTGGAATCAGATTCATGTAGTGTGTGACGGGACAGGCAAGGAATGAGGATCTACACGCAGCTTTATTAAACTGAGAAATAAACAAGCTAACTCAGAATAAAAGGGAAAAGCAAAACACAGGGAACCTAGCACAGAGCATAGACAAAAGGTGCAAAAACTGACAAAGGAAACAGGGAAAACAAGGAACACCTGGGGAAACAATCAGGGAGAATCAATCAAGGAATAAAACTACAAGGACTACAAAACTAACACAGGAAACAGGAAACTAAACAAGAATTCCAACATAAAAGCACAAAAAAAAAAAAAGACAACAGGGAACATGACATAGTGGTTATCATAGATAAGTGATGTATTTTAAAAGTTGGCATACAGTGTTCATTATAATGAGGCATTGGTTTTGCAACTCAGTACTCAATACTCACTACTCATGAGTACTTTTAAATGAGCTACTCTTTTACTCTTACTTGAGTAGTTTTTAGGACAGCTACTTTTACTCTACTCACACTACATTTTTTTGGGAAGTAACAGTACTTTTCTTGAGTTTGATTTTTCAGTACTCTTTCCACCTTCCAAATATTCCAAATATTTGTTTTAAAATCTTTGCATTTGCATTGCAAGCGCAATGATTGAGAACAGGTGCCGTTCTGGAATGCATTGTTATTGCACTACATTTACAAGCAGGGCCACAAAAGTCTCGACTCGAGATGCACGTTTAGTTTATTTTTTAACTTGACATGGCATCTAAAAACACGATGTCTATCTAGTGCATGTTTACATTTAAATAAATTATAAAACAGTGTGGACGGACACATAAACACGCTCAGTGTGTGAACGGCCCCTCAGTGTAAGACTAGAACTCTTTAGAATAGTTTGATCACACTCACCTATTCTTTATTATCTGTTACTGCTGATTGTAGATTTTAGAGTATAACATCATCAAAACTTTGAAGTAACACAAACGCATGGAAATTATGCAGTGATCAAAACTAATTCAATTTCAATTAAATTGCATTTCACAGCAACAGTGAATGAGCCACCATTAACTTCTGATATGCTTCATATTTATCCGTTTCTTGCACGGGATTCGTAGATCCAATAATATCACGTGAACTGCTCGTACTGTCGTCCAATGACAGGGGGTCTTACATCCTCTTTGAGTGGCAAGTGGGAGAGGGGGTGTGTCTTATAACTGCATCAAAAGTTCATTGGTTGCTCTCACGAGTCAACAGTCCAATGGCATTTTTTTAACTCGATTCTCAATTGGAGAAAGAAAAGGAAAAGAAAAACGAAAAAGAAATTGGCAAATTAATTAAGAAAAGCTTTATTAATGCACAATTTTATTGTTAAATATAAGACATTTTTAAACATTAATTAAATAAACACACTTAAATGTGTCTATTTATTTATCCATTTATAAATTGGTTTATTAATTCACATTTTTATTTTCAGATTAATAGATTGATCATTTATTCCTTCATTCTTTTGTAAATGGCACTCCTGGGCTTCCATAGTCATAAACCACTGCACTGTATTCATGCAAAAAATTAAAAGGAAAAGGACATGTTTCAAACGTCAAAGCTTTCAAAGGTGCAGCAGAGAAGTATAGGGAACAGACTTTACTCTGATAGCTTTCATTCCAAATATCGGTCTTATTTCTTGTTCTTTCAAAATAGTAAATGAGGACATAATCGCCTGTACTTCTGCATTCTACACTTGGCTTTTGAGGGCTTTCAGCTGGGCAATGCTATAGAAATGAGAAAAAAGTTGCGTTTCGCCTTCTCATTGCTAAATCCTTGATCGGTCCTTTAAAGATAAGACGTGGCTTCATTTGAAAAGGGCATTTTGGATTAAATCACGTTAAACATCACTTTGGAACTGCTGATTATAGTACTTGCAAATGATGGCTGGGTTGAAAGGCTGCTTAACACGTGTAACTCACAGCAAGGAGGCGCTTTACAAGCAAAGTGTTCAAAAAACTATTTCACATAGATTGAATGGCTATAGTATCGCTAGAACAGAATTGCCTCCATCATTTTGGACGGTTTTTACACTTGACAGAGATCCATACAAACTGAACCACGAGCGCTGATCTAGCTTAGATAATTGTGCAAGCCATTTTCCATAAATATAATGGTGAGAGATTGTACAAGCCAAGCCCATTTTCTCCTAAACATCTTCTAAAATACAGATGGTTATGGCAACCTATTTTGATGTCAAACTCTAAATGAATGACAACGTTCTTTGTATTTGTCAATGATTTGAAGATAGCATGAAAACGTAATTGTGCCTTTTTGCTTTCTTAATACACATTCCTGATGTTTTTGTACATGATTCTTTAAAAGAAAAAAATGTGCACCTTTGTACTCTTTCATCGAAATGAAATAACTTGCGCTGCCTCTGAAATGACTTTCCTTGTCGCCTGACTTCACCAAAACCTCTTATTTTTCAACCCCTCCAACCATCTGTCATGCAGTATAGAGACCACTTTTCATCATCTAATCGATTTCAGTTAGAAACGGGTTGGATCTTGAAAAGTTCCAAATACTATAGTCCGTTAACAAAGCAGTAAGATCAGCAATACCCTAGCAACCAGCCATAACTTCTGTCTCAATTTCTGTATTTTCAAAATATCAGTGCTATATTAGTCACAATTTCAGAAGAGAGTCCTATCACAGCTTCAAGCGACCTTATGAGTGTTTGAATGATTTTCAACTTCATGGATTTGGCCTGAATAATTTAAACATTGTTTATATTTAATATGTAAGATTTTTTTTTTCAATTTAAGCATTTCAATTATATAACAAAATTCCATCAAATTGAATTGTGTAACAAAATTACATTTATAAAACGTAAAATATTTCGTTTTTTAATTTTATTAAAGATGAATCAGTTCAATTATGAAAACTGAAATGCGTAAATCTTAAAAGTATCTTTTGGAGTGTATATTTTTGCAGAATTGTTTTTACGTCGCTTGTGACATTTTGTGCCGATGTCCTGGTGAAATGAACACTAAAACAACAACTAGTTTTATTCCCTTTCACACATATCAAAAGTTAAAGAGAAAAAAAGTTCACCTCACATTTGCTTTTTATGACACTGTAGGTAAGGTTTAGGTTTAAGGATTAGGGTAAGAAGGTAGGATTTATTACATTTAGGAGAAAATGGAAGTGGAACTGCCGCGATATGCGTAATCAGCAATGTAATATAATTTTACCAAAAATTTGAATTCGAAATTCGACTTTTTTTTTGTTCCTTAGATCTGGCTCTGGAATATAGTGCAAGAGTCATACAGACTCCTTTAATGATACTTGCATTATAAAAGCAGCTAAAAAAACTTTTTAATCAAGTCAAACAGGTTTGTAACAACAGGGTGAGTAAATTATATAAATATATATATATATCATTTTTGGAACAATCCCCTAAACAGCCCACCATTTGGCTTTGCTCTGTTTAACAAATAACAGCTTCAAAATACCACTGTCAGATTTCTGTCTGAGCTCGGGATCCAGCTGTCAACATTTGTCCAATAACCTGGCCACAATTGCATCTCATGCAGGATCTAAAGAAGCCTTTTCTAGATATTTCCAGACTTTCTTCTGGCAACTTAAGCCTCTGAGTCAATATCAATGCCTCTCTAATATTGGACTATTTTTATGAAATTCCCCTCACAGCTCACCCACTGGAAATGAATTCTCTGGCTGTCTGAGAACGGTGCCAGTCTCAAGGAGGAATCGAAGGTTTCTTATCCGGTCTAAGGCCTGTTTCGATGGGTTCTGTGGCACAATCCTCTTCTCTGAAATACTGCTCTCTGATCCAGAACGCAGATCCGAAATTGAACTCTGAACATTTGCAATAACCCCAGTCATATTTAATCAGGCTATTGTGACCTGAGAGCACCTGAGAGGTAATGGTCTTTCTCTCACTTTGAAGCAAACACTTATTGTGCCCTCGGAAGACGTGGGAAAATGGCTGATATAAATTTTGTTGACTTCGTATGTGTTGGGAGCTTGTCAGATTTGATGTGAGTGCACAAAACAGAACTGATCGCTGGTCACATGCTCATCTCGAAAAACAAGATCCATTTACTTGAGAAGCAAATTATATTTTGACTTTAAGATTTTTGTCTTTCTACATTGACTCAAACATTTTCACCTGGCAGACTTCATTCTAAAACTTCACCAATAAAATCTTTCAAATGAGCTTCTACAGGAACACCGTAAGGCCATTCATTTAACAAAATGATGATCTATTTATAGTCAGCTGAGAACAATGCAGGTTTGATCATCTATGGCGAAAGAGAGAGAGGGGAGAGAAATCAGCCGAGATTTGAAGAGTGATTGGTGTGTAATTGAATGGATGTTCTGGAAATTTCCTGAGCTGGCTTCATCACAGCAGTGATTTCATTATAATGCATGGATAACCCTTGCCAAAGCGAAACCTAATCAGAATGAATTCAAACACTGTGGCCTGCAGGAATGAAAGCTTCTGGAAAGTATCACCACTTTACTTTAAAGGCAAACAGACAGCTGTCGAGAAAAACATGACATTGCTTCCTATAGATGTGCTTCCTGCTTGCCAAAAATAAGCGAACAGTGTGGATACAAAAAGGCACTTAAAATGGAAGTGAATGGAGCCAGTCCTTAAATGCTAAAATACAAACATTATACACGTTGACATGATTTAAGTGTTATAAAATCGCTTACTAATCTTATTTGTGTAAAGTTATATCCAATATTGCAACTTTGTTGTAATGACAATGAATCCCTGTAATCCTGGTATTGTACTGTATATAACTTTACTCTAATAAGGTTTGTAATAAGATGTGTTTATCACACTAATATCATGTTAACATGTATAATGTTTACATCTTGTAACTATACTTTTAAAACATTGTCTAATTTAATGTTTATGGACTGGCTTCATTCACTTCTATTGTAAGTACCTCACAGCAGGGCTAGACTGGTAATCTGGCATACCGGGCATTTTCCTGGTGGGCCGACGCACTTTGGGGCCGATCAGGGGCGGACTGGTCATCGTGAGAACCGAGCGGGCCGGTGGGTCGCGATAAGCTAAAATGAGCCGCCGCGTTATGCAGAACGGACCAAAAAATGTTGCCGTGACATGCAGAAAAGGACAGCGAACACCCCCGCTCAACTTTTGGGCCAGGTGCTATGTAAAATCGCAGGCAGATTTCTCTTCCCTCACGAGCCCTGCCATTTTTGTTAAATTTTTTTATTAGTTTAAATTGTTATCTGCTGTAATAAACATTATTCTACAAATGCTGTTGATTTAGCTTAACTTGTATTGAACCCGGAACATTTCTTTCAGTCTGTGAGCGCCATTATCAACTCAAATAAATATGGTTATGTCCTAAAAAAAACAGATGACAAAATCAATGATCAATGTTGATATTGCAGTTAATTCATCACACTGGAAAGGAAGTGTATGCTGTACATTTTGGCAACTGTAATAAGTCATCTGTGTATTCCCAGTATTACATACAGAAAACCTGCATATTGTGCAGATACTACAAGTATAGTATTAGAATGCCTTTAAAGGGATAGTTCCTCCCAAAATGAAAATTCTCACATTATTTACTCACCCTAATGCCATCCCAGATGTGAATGACTTTTGTTCTTCTGCAGAACACAAATTTAGATTTTTAGAAGAATATCAGAGCTCTGTATGTCCATACAATGCAAGTGAATGGGTGCCAAAATTTTGACACTCCAAAAAAAGCACATAAAGGCAGCATAAAAGTAATCCATATGACTCTAGCTGTTAAATCCATATATTCAGAAGTGATATGATAGGTGTAGCTGAGAAACAGATCCATATTTAAGTGTTTTTTTTTACTAGAAATTCGTCTCCCAGACCAGTAGATGGCGATATGCATGAAGAATGTGAATCACCAAAAGCACAAGAAGAAGAATGTGAAAGTTAAAGTGGAGATTGACAGGGCAGAGAATTTTAAGTAAAAAAGGACTTCAAACTTGATCTGTTTCTCACCCACATCTATCATATCACTTCTGAAGATATGGATTTAACAACTGGAATCTTATGGAATACTTTTATGCTTTAATGCGGGGTGGCTGTGGCTCAGGTGGTTGAACGGGTCGGCCGCTAATCGCAGGGTTGGTGGTTCCACACGACTCCACATGCCGAAGTGTCCTTGGGCAAGACACTAAACCCCAAGTTGCTCCCAATGACAGACTAGCACCTTGCTAGTCGAGAAAAACATGACATTCAGCAGTTCAGAAGATGAACGTTCGACAGATGAAAGAAAGTCATACACATCTGGGATGGCATAAGGGTGAATAAACGATGAAAGACTTTTCACTTTTGGGTGAATATTTTCTTTAAGATCCCCAATCCATCTTCTTTCACAAACCCAAATCAATTATCCTAATCTGTGGGTGTGTGTCGGTGGTTTGTCTAGTCGTGTTGTCTAGGGAAGATTCCCAGCAGGCAAAGGAAATCCATGTGCCAATCCAGGTGAATTCAGTCTTGAGTCCCTCAGTCTGCATGTCAAGAACCCCCCCTTACATGGCACAATGTCATGGCACATCTCTCCAACTTAGTTTCCATAGTGATGACAGCGGAGTGAGGACTGTACATCTAAATCTATGGCAATAACTCTCATAGAAATTAGGGCTGGGTGAATGTGAATGATTGAAGGAGGCTACCAACTGCTCTTGCTTCCAGCTTGGCTGCATTAACGGAGTGCCTTGTGCATTCTGAGGAGGCTCATGGTAGTTTATATTCTAATGTATTTATCCTTCATGCCAACCGCAATATTTACGCAGGATTTTCTCTCTAGGATCCGACTGCAAGCCTGCTTTACCCGCTGTGCTCAGCTATTTAAGAGATTATCCTCTAAGTTCACTGCTCTAATGGAAGCCACTTCCTATTCAATACAACAGTGCAATGTGCAAAGGCCACCAAACACAAAGTCATTCCAAAACCTTTAGTCTAAAAGTCAACATGAAATAGCATTCATAACTCGATATTAACAGACTGATCAAGTGAAATGGAAACAGTAGGTTGAATTATCTTCAGCCAAAGTTGGTCTGCACTTAAGTCTGTAAAGCGGTAAGTGTTGTTGGGCATATGGGCAGACGTGAGCTCCATTTTCCAGGTGAAATGTCCACAGAGGGGCGCCAAAAGCAAGTTTTTTTCATCTGTACAGGCTGTAATCCAGTGAAGGTTATAAACTGAACCCCCCAACCCGAACCCCAAACCTAAACCTAACCATTAGTGGAGTAAAATGCAACATCCAAATTGCGTTTGCCACTATGTGAATGTGATTACTTCCTGGTTTCAACATGGTTCCGAATCCAGGTCTCTCATGCTGATGTTGCAACACACTTCCGGTTGTGCCACAAGGGAAGGTAAATCATTGGTGCTGATGGAGTAATGTCTGATGGTAAGTTGTGATAGTCAATGAGTCAGCGCAATGAGGCATATGGATTGGTCATTGCTCCAGGAATGGCCTCTCTTGATTAACTTAAGGGATAGTCCAACCCAAAATATTTTTTATTTTTCATTTTTTCCTCGTCCCATGTGTTGTTATAACCCCATTTGACTAGAACCCCATTTCACACACCGTTCAAAAGAAACGACTCACTAAAGAGTTCTTAACCCTAAATTGAATGGAAACTTTTATTTTGACCGATTCATTTACATGAGCTGTCCAAGAGAACCTATTCACTTAAGTGATTTGGTTTTCCCAGTGCTACATGAAAGAGAGGACGGTTCAGTTGGGCTAGCGAAAAGGTTTGTTTACTAGTTTGCAATAAAATGTAACAAATGTAGAGTTTTGTGATACTACAGCGCTACTCATTGGAAATTGTAGCTTGTTATTGAAAATGCTGCACTATTGTAAAAATAGATGAGTATGTTCAACATACATTTGTGATGCACTGGCCAAGGATTTGCATAAGCATACTTGCATGGAGTGTGTTGGCCAAAGCTAAATGACAGATCATAATGATCAAAATGACAAGCTTGAGTTTTCGACCAGGGGGAAATATGGCGATCGGCTGTGGCGAATAAGGGACACAAAAATGGGCACAAAGAGGAGAAGAAGGATGGGTGCCAAAGCTAAGGACAGTCAATTGTTGTTGCGCCATGCGATATTTGTACCAATCTGATGCAAACAAGAGGACAAATTATTATCGGTAGTGAAGCATCAATAAAAGTCCTTATCTACACCCTGAAGGAGGCCAGCTGCACTCTGCACAGCTGCGCATGCTTCATAATGAACATGCAATAATGTGCTGCAAGTCAGATAACCTATTCTCCTTCACCACTGGCCAGATTTCAAATATAGAAAAGAAGCATTCAGTGAAATCCATATGCACAGGAGGGGGTTTCCTCAACTATGAGCACTTTTGGGCCCATAGGAAACATCCTTTAAAGCTCACTTTTTACATGCTCACTAGTTACCAACCATGTCGAACAGTGGATCTACATACATCACATGTGAATTCTATCATGAACAAATGTCATTTCCAAAACATCTCAAATTGTGTGTTCTTTTGTAATAGTTAAAAGTTGAAAATAACATGGACTGATGGCTTCAACAAAAGCATATTCCAACAATTAACAACCTCGGAGCTCACGTCGAGTCTGCCTTTAAAGGCTTTTAAGTTATCTTTAAAAATCTATTCACCTTTGGAGAAAATGAGTGGGATTTTTACTTCTGGAACCAGACTGTTGCACTCTGTTGGATTGCAGGTCTGTTCTGATAGGGTCACAGAAAGAAGGACATATGCAGAACATGCTTCCAATTTCTTTTGAGGCTGGCCCCAAATGTTTTGCGTCCCATCTAATGGTATTTTGGTGCAAATGAATCAGTCACTTGGTGTTAGCTATCCAAATAAGGCTGATGTCAACATGGACAGGTTGCATGACATTCCCTCATCATCAAAAACCACGAGCAAGACTTTGCAAGGTAAAAGGAAATATATTTTTTTGTTGGGTCATCCCTTTTTGACCAGTGTAAAATCAGGGTCCTGAAGTAATTCGAGAAACAATAAAAATTTAAAACAATTCATATATTTATTTTAAGATAAAAATCAATATTTTGTAAAAGTGTAAAATGATATAATCTATAGGCCTAGATAAAAGACATTTTAAACGAGCAAAAATCTATAGAAAATGCGTGGCAACAGTTTTAATGTCAACTTAAAATTCCCCCTAAAATTGAAATCAGGTTTTTTTTGTCTTATATAAAAAGCAATCCCTAGGACATAAAAGTGCCTGTCACTGAAGAAACATCCAGAACTAACTCAAAGGAGGAGTTACTACGGTAAAGCAGAAGGCTGTTTGTGGTCAAGGAGGGAAACAGCGCGCAGACAGCCCAGCGCCGGCACACAGAACCCCCTCACAGTATTAATGTGGCCGAAAACTGGAGCAGACAGGAGATGAAGCAGCCAGGTGTCCTCGCGTGATGATATTACCACAGAAGAATAGGCTGCTGGAGTGGATTGTGATATGAGAGTGGGATGGGCCGTGTGATATGGATGGATGTTGCTGTGAGATCGCTGTGAGCAAAAAGCCCAAGTGTGAGAAACGGTGAGGGAATGACTGTCGAATTGAGTTCCTTGGTAAACACACATACCGCACAGACAAATGGATGCATTACGTCAATGGCACATTAGATAATTATGACCTATGAGATGTGGCAAATGAGTCATGCTACTATTAAATCCACCTACAAACAAGTAACATATATGGAGGACAGCTACTGAAAAGCTATTAAGATATGGATAGGTTCCGATTTTTTTTTTTCCCCCCATTGCACAGCATGTGACTATCAAGCAAGACTTTGTCTTATGGTTGCTGGTTAGATAGTCAGACAATGTAACCAATGGAGACAAAACTACCAAAGTAACAAGCATAAAAACAATCCTTCTATGAACTTAATTAGTGTTCTTGGGCACAACCGCAGCGAAAAATGGATGTTCTTATAACGTTTTAAAAACGTTATATTAAGGTTGTGAGAACGTGTAAATGTATATTTTTCTTAACGCGAGTAGAACGTTATTCAAGTAACCATGCGTTCAGACCAGAGGTGGCGAGAGCGTCAAAATTCGCTCTGGCTGCCCTGCCAACAACGCTATCGAAAATTCGTGGATGCTCTGTTGTATTTGATATAGGCAGCAACGTTCATTGAGAATGCTGGTTTTGTGAACTATATTTAAATGGGCCACAAAACATCCAGATATGGCGACCGGTATCTTTTTGACGACATATCACAAGTAGCGTATATCCTCATGAATCTTTTTTATATATTATTATATAATATTATATAAACCATAATATCCACTTCATCAACTCACCTGCCACACCCACAATTTCAGACACCTTTGTCCACTCAACGTTTTTTTATTTTATTTATATCCCTGTAAGCAAACAGGGACAGATCAAATATTACGGGAAAAGCCGCCATGGCAATAATCAGTTTCTCCTCCATTTTGTCTTCGGAACTAATGTTTGGTGGGAACCAAAGTTTACACGGTTGTGTTCTCTAGACTTCGCTAGAGCGGAGCACTTCTATACTCCAATAGGTTCCTGCCGAACCGCGTCAAAGCTCATTACCAAAATGTTGGCTGCACTTGAACTTATCTCTGACGCCCACACCGCCCAAGACTCGCCGCACAGCTTCTCGCCGCCGAGAGACGCTGGCTGTCATAGAAAATGAATGACTTCCGGTCGATTTGACGCTCTCGACGCCTCTGGTCTGAACACACGGTTAGCCTACCATACTGGAAGACGAAAAGACTTCCTGAAAACTTTTTTGCTATCAGCTTTCATTATAAAGAGACAAATGAAAATAAATCTAGTTTAACAGGAAATATATTATTGCACCAAGAACAGTTTCTCCTAACACTGTGAGAACTTTTATCTAATACTCATAATGTTACAGTATGTAGGGACAGGAATTGTAAGGAATTTCTTACAATTCCAATACCACTTAAAGGAATATTCCCGTTTCAATTCAAGTTAAGCTCAATCGACAGCATTTGTGGCATAATGTTGATTAGCACAAAATTTTTTTTTGAATCGTCTCTTCTTTTCTTTAAAAAACAATTAAATACAAAATCGAGGTTACAGTGAGACACTTAAAATGGAAGTCAATGGGGTCAATTATTGGAGGGTTTAAAGGCAGAAATGTTAGCTTATAATTTAATAACAGCACTTCTGTCGGGAAGACACGCAGGCTTGAGTGAAGTTTAAGATGCTATTTATTTGATGAATGTAAAACAGAAAAGTAATGTCTCTCTCTTTGCCGTAGGCCCCGTCCGGCGGTCCGAGGGCGTTGTACTCGGAACCGTCATGTCCTGCCGGAGATAGGAGGCAGGGGCGAGGAGCCTATCCCCATGCGGGACAGGGCTCGACTGGTGGCGGTGGGGTGGTGGAGGTTGCCGTGTTAGAACACTGAAACAGCAATATAATAGATTGTAAGCAGACTTATAAAGCAACGGCTTACATATGATTGGCTAGGAATTACCCAGCTAATGGTGCGATGATGTACAGCTGCTAGTCTTCCCGCTAGAACTACACTGCACTTCCATTTATGTTTATTTTTCTGTTAAAACTCATGTATTATTTGAGCTGTTATGTTGTTTAAATTGGTTTTAGTGTTTGTTGAAATTACATCGTCACGGATATAACTTTACACAGAAAAGTTACGTTATTTTATCACACTAAAATCATGTTGTTTACAGTGTCTTGTGGTTATACTTTTGAAATAGGCCCCCATTCACTTCCATTGTAAGTGCCTCACTGTCACCTCTATGTTTGCTTTTTTATTTTTAAGAAAAGGAGGGATGAGTCCAAATACATTTTGTGCTATTCAACATTATGCCACAAATGCTGTCGATTGAGCTTAACCCAGAATTGAACCCGGAATATTCCTTTAAGAGGTATTGGAATGAGAGTGGTATTCAATTCTATGCCACAAATGCTGTCAATTGAGCAACTGAGTGGAATGTCCGCATCGGCGGAAAAATGCATATTCAAGAAACAATAAAAGAACTGAAAATCATGAAAATCCTTTGCTCTGGAATGCATGCATGTCCCTGAGATCTGGAATCTCTGAAAAAAGAAAAAAGTGGAAGCAGTTCTGAATGAGAACCATTTCTCAATTCCCAACCCTTTTTATAAGGATGTTCCATTAATGTTTTATTTTAACGTTTGTCCCAAAACTTTACATAACATTAGCCAAAGTTGTTGGAAGGTTTCCTGTTATGTGGGTCACACAGAGACTTGGTAAGGCCACGTGGCTTATTACTTTTATAAAACAGAGGCAACAGCAATGTGATAAAAGATCTCAATTTTCAATATATATTTACATTTACAAAAGTTCTGGACCATTAATCTATTTGGCTTTCAAACAATGCAGAAACATACAGACCGTTACACCAGCTGTCAATAACTTTAGCCATGACCCAGGTGACCTGTGCAAACACTACGTGATTCTATATAAGTCATACCCTGCATACTAGCCTGGATCATATATATGGTGAGCTCTATACAGGTGCATTTCTCCGCGAGCATCCTTCAGGCTGTGTTTAGATCGCTGCAGTGAAACACCAGCGGGCAAAGCATCTGAATGCAACCCAATCTGTCTCATGTGTATGTGATAGAGCTCATCCTTAGCCCATGCTATTTATAATTAGCCCTCTCCTGCATAGAATTGCCCTGAGGCTACACAGCAGGTCTACAAAGGCAGCTACCTTCTGAGGCAGTATGCTAGGAGAGATGAAACCTCATAAGTGATTTGGAATGCTCTACATAGGAATCAACTCTGTGAGGCACAAAATGAGTGTTTTGCAAGGCTAACTTGACTAGTAACTAAATCATATTAGCGTTAGCATGATGCTAAGCTAACAATGAGCCTGTAAGGCACACATGTATAGTGAATAGGGGTGAAATAATATTGCATTTTAAACTATTTTTTTAATGCATTTTAATTTGATTTCAAATCAAAATATCTCTGCTTTGCCATCTTGACTTTATTTATACACAAATTAAGATTAATTCCCTTCTCTATAAAGAATAGATGTAGAAGTAGCTACAAAGTTTTCATTTTAGGCCGGACATGGTTTACAGCTATGGTTTTCCTAACTGGCTAGTCGTGATCCAAAACGGTGTTGAAGTTATGTTCGGATAATCTCACGGAGAGCAATAAAAAAAAATGCTAAATGAAGATAATAAAAAAAGAGTTGGAATAGCAAAGTAATGAAACGTTTTAACTTTTAAAAGAGAGGAATTTTTTTTTCCCATATCTCTTGTTGTTGATGCCAAAGGCTCGAGTCCAAATCATCTTCAACGGTACTTTGAATCAAATTCATGTATCACAATGTAGAAGCTCATCAAATTATCCAAGTGCCAACATTGTAAACAGGTTGTGTAACCTGCCCCTATCCTCAAAAACAACAAAACTACTCAAGGAGCCAGACTACAATAATAAGCCTACAGATTGACTTGCTGTATGATGAAATATTGAATGCTGATAAACAATTTTGGCTCTGAGTTGGGCCAATAATCTGTGTAAAATCTCAGTCTTGAAGCAAAACCAGTTGCAAATGACTGAATAAGATATTTACATAGTACAACAAACTTTTTTTTTTAAAGAGCAAGCATTCTGTATCTGTAGTAAATTCTGCAGAAGTAACAGACACAAAGTGTTGTTTTTTACCCGAAATAGACAGTATTCTCTGAAGTTCATCTCCTGTCAAGGGCTGTTTGTGTCGAGTCAAATCAACAATGCTCAGCATGAGACGACCGGGCTTAAAAGTACATTAAATTATAAAAGTGAATATTATAAAATAACCATTCTGTCCACAACAATAGATCAAATTATCTCCCGCTGTGTTGTCTTAGAAACTCCACATTTTCATAATATCAATGTTCCAGCCCTGTTTATAGAAACATATAGTATCCATTTTCCACACAAACACTAATTTCTGTTTATCACCCATGATGTATACATGTCAGTAGTAACTAATGAGATGTTTTCTAAAACAAATATGCTTGAATTCTTGGGTGACAGTAACAGTACCGTCGCTCGTAGCACCCTACATGCATACTATGCAGTCTGCGTAGGGCACCAACTGCCTAGGGGGGCACCATCTCACCCTAGGAGGGCACCAGAAAGTCCACCGGCTGCCCTTACTCGCATGTTATACGTTATTGAAGGACCCAAAAGCAGTTGCGGAAACAGACGATCGCTTCACACTCATACCACGTGATCCCCGCCCCACCCCCATCCACCTGGAACTCTGCATAAGGCATCAATTTGGCCAGCGGCGGCCCTGGACTGCAGTGCTGAGTGATATGAATAAAAATATAATGTAAATATTTTTCAGCTTTTTGACGATATATTCAATATAACTTGACATTTACTGTATATATTTGTTCTGACATGGCTAAAAAGGATGTTTAATGTTCAATCAGAGGAACCATTGTTTCAATCAAACAGCAATTGTAGACAATTACAATCAAATGTGAAATGCGAGAACCAGGGGCGTTGCTAGACATAAAGCTCTACTGGGGAACACGCCCCCCATTACTCATATCGCTTTTTTTTCTTTCTTGAAAGCATGCTGCATGCAAGAAGTGTGCAACACAATGCACTATACAAAACCTTGCTTATCCCACTATTCCAACACTACAACAAGTACTGGGAACGGTAAACATGTAGAGATATGAACCTATATGAAAATATTCATTTAAGTATCTTCAACATACTCTACAGGAAGATTCTCAACATGAAATGCAAACACTGTATATGCAAATAATAAAACCAGAGAAAACTTTCTTGCACATTTGCATTCTTCTATATTACACATCAGGAAAACCTCTGTCATGTAAGTCTATATCTATCGGGAAGACACGCAGGCTTGAGTGAAGTTTAAGATGCCAATTATTTGATAAATGTAAAACAGAAAGTAATGTCTCTCTCTTTAGCGTAGGCCCCATCCGGCAGTCTGAGGGAGTAGTACCCGGAACCGTCATGTCCTGCCGGAGATAGGAGGCAGGGGCGAGGAGCCTACCCCCCTGCGGGACAGGGCTCAACTGGTGGTGGTGGGGTGGTGGAGGTTGCCGCGTTAGCACACTGAAACAGCAATGCAATAGATTGTGAGCAGACTTATAAAGCAATGGCTTACATGCGATTGGCTAGGAGTTACCCAGCTAATGATGTAATGATGTACAGCTGCTAGTCTTCCCGCTAGAACTACGCTGCGCTTCCATGGAATTGCAATATCAAACGTCAGGCAAAACGGCCTCAGACAAAAAGCTCTCAGAATGAGCAGAGAGTTTGTTGCTAGGCAGAGTTGGTAGCTAAACTGGGTGAGTTTGTTTGCTAGCTTGCGAAACTAACTGAGCTATCTCTAACTTTTTAAATTCAAAAGTGTCGTTTGAAACTCATTAAGTTTACTTGCAACAACAACTCAAAACAAGCCAAACTATAGTCCTATTTAGTTGCTAGGTAATTAGCACACCAGCCATAGTTACTGCCAACTGTTTATGTAGTGATCTAAACTAGCGCTAGCAAATTAAATGATTAATTTCATATCCAAAAGATTGATTCATTGTTATCATACACAATAAAAGACAGTACTACAGAACACAGAGATGTGTTTATTTTCTCTGCAATTCCAGAGACTTGACAGGGGTTTTCCTGACACTTGATGTCTGAAACCTGACTCTGACAGCTGAGGAAGTAGTTTGTTTATCATGTAGTTTGTTCACCACACTTGGTCATAAACTCTCCATAATAATGTAACGCGTAGTCGCATAATATGAGGTATATAACAACCTTCAAATTTGTACACAGAACTGTTAACAAGCCGTGAATTTCAGTTTTATCTCGTTGCGGTTGAGGTTCAAACCTTGTTTACTCACTTAAATGTCAGCTGTAATAAATTATATCCCCATTAAAATATGATACGTAATAAGACATGATTGAATAAATTGTATATTTTCCCTGTGTA